>NW_027497863.1:0-30656 GCF_021521415.1 Bidens hawaiensis
TCGAACTCAAGAATATGGCCGATATTTCAAGTTACAAATTTCGATAACTTCTATAAAGCGCGTGAACATAAATGAATTTGCTTTCTTCGTAAACAATAACTTCAAAGTTTTTCCATAAATATTGTTAACCAATTCGACATCAACACATTTATATCCTCTATATGGATCATTTCTTGCTAATGATTGTCACCAACATATGGCATTATTTTGTTGATATGCTTACTATGTGGAAAGTATAATTGAAAATGCAATATATTAATTATTTATTTATTGTAGTGAAATGACTAAATATTAGTTGAATATCACATTTTGACATGAACTATTATGACACTAATCAAAGTGTTTAATAACAATATATTAAACACTTTGATTAGTGTCATAATAGTTCATGTCAAAATGTGATATTCAACTAATATTTAGTCATTTCACTACAATAAATAAATAATTAATATATTGCATTTTCAATTATACTTTCCACATAGTAAGCATATCAACAAAATAATGCCATATGTTGGTGACAATCATTAGCAAGAAATGATCCATATAGAGGATATAAATGTGTTGATGTCGAATTGGTTAACAATATTTATGGAAAAACTTTGAAGTTATTGTTTACGAAGAAAGCAAATTCATTTATGTTCACGCGCTTTATAGAAGTTATCGAAATTTGTAACTTGAAATATCGGCCATATTCTTGAGTTCGAGCCTCAAGAATTCGGTGACAAAGTAAAAAATTGGATTCACATTTTACCTATGGGTGCAAACGAGCCGAGCTATTCGTGAGATATTCAAGTTCGGCTCGTGAAAAAGCTCGATCGACCCGAGCTTAAATGAGCCTGAGCCTACAAGTAAACTCATTTAATAACGAGCCCGAACCTACAAGTAAGCTCATTAATAAGGAGCCCGAGTCCGAGCTTTACTTATCGAGCTCGAGTCGACCCACTAGCATAAACGAGTCTGTCATTAACATAATTTTTATAATATGTATTTAATAATTATTAATTAATTTATTTAATATTATAAAAAATAACTAAATAATATACATTATCGTATATATATAATTATAATTAAAAAAAAACTGTATAAAAATAATTTTATATACATAAAAATATATTAAGAATTGGTAAATGAGCCGAGCTCGAGTTTTAGAAATAAAGATTGAAATTAGTTAAGCTCGAGCTTTGTGTAAGTTAAACGAGCCTAGTCAAGCTCGGGCTTGGCTCGTTTGAACCCCTAGTTTTACAATAATCCTCCACACTAGACACACAATTATCAAATGGTTATGAATAGTAACATTGCCACTTAGAAGATGTCACGTGACATCCTTTTTACTTTTTTAAATTTCAATTTCAGCTCTAACATTATAACAATCTACGTTATTTATCTATTTAATTTTTTAACAATTTTATTTTTTTCTAATAACTCACATTAATTAACTTAAAGACTAAACAAAATATCCAAAATATCCGGTGGTGATTCATTTTGTTTCTCAATATTTCGATATATATTTTATTAAAACCGAGTTGTGTTTGAAATAAAACTGGATTCACGTTTTACCTAGAGGTGCAAACGAGCCGAGCTGTTTGTGAGCTATTCAAAATCGGCTCATGAAAAATCTCGATCGAGCTGAGCTTAAACGAGTTCGAGCCTAAAAGTAAGCTCATTTAATAAACGAGCCCGAGCTTCACTAATTGAGCTCGAGCCAGCTCGCTAGTCTAAATAAGCCTGTCATTCACATAATTTTTACAATATGTATTTATTAACCATTAAGTAATCTATTTAATTTTATAAAAAAATTATTAAATAATATACAGTATCGTATATATAAAATTATAATTGAAAAAAAAACTGAATAAAAATAATTTTAAATATATAAAAATATATTAAGAATTAGTAAGCGAGCCGAGCTCGAGTTTTAGAAATAGAGATTGAAATTAGTTGAGTTCGAGCTTCGTGTAAGTTAAACGTGCCTAGTCGAGCTCGGGCTTGACTCGTTTGTATCCTAGTTTTACAGTAATCCTCCACACTAAACACACAATTATCAAATGATTATGGAATAGTAACATTACCACTTAGAAGATGTCACGTGACATCCTTTTTGCTTTTTTAAATTTCAATTCAGCTCTAATGCTATAATAATCTATGTTGTTTATCTATTAAATTTTTTAACAATTTTGTTTTTTCTAACAACTCGCATTAATTAGCTTAAAGACTAAACAAAATATCCGGTGGTGATTAATTTTGTTTATCAACATTTCGATATATAAATTTTATTAAAACTGAGTTGTATTTGAAATAAAACATATTTTAACATTTTAAACCAAGTGTTCACATTTTATACTGAGTATCGTTACTCCGTTGACACCGTCCTAACAACCGTACCATTTTTATTTTATTGTTTTTTATTTCGGTGTCTTTCAATATTCTTGCACTATCGATACCGAACTGGTGTTGTACTGTCAAAATCGATATGATTTTAGTTTATATGTTTGTGCTCTAAATTTTCGGTTTTGGTATAAACTTACAATATCAAATAAAAAACAATACTTTAATATATTATATGGGTAAAGTTAAAATACAAAGGGAGACAAAAATAAGAAGTGTGAGAAGGATTCTTGACCACACAAAAAACCCCTTAAAAATTAAAAAAAATAATAAAAAAATCATAACTCAAAATATAATCAAAAAACAAAAAATTTAAAAAACTAAAATGTTTCCCCCAACAATCCCGTAATAAAAAAAAAAAAAAACTGACGAGAAGACAAAGTGCCGAGATCAAAGACATAATGACGAAAATGAACAAAAGACACAATTATAATTAAGAAAAGACACAATAGTTCGCAAAATATAACACAATGCCAAATAAAATATAACATAATGTAATATAACACAATATCAAGAAAAAAAAGACACAATGTCAAAGAAAAAAGACACAATCAATGACGAAAAAGCTCGATCGAGCTAGGCTTAAACGAGACCGAGCCTAAAAGTAATCAAGCCAGCTCTCTATCCTAAACAAGCCTGTCATTCACATCTTTTTATAATATGTATTTATTAATTATTAAGTAATCTATTTAATTTTATAAAAAATAACTAAATAATATACATTATGTCATTATGGTATATATAAAATTATAATTGAAAAAAAACTGTATAAAAATAATTTTAAATATATAAAAATATATATTAATAATTAGTAAACGAGCCGAGCTCGAGTTTTAGAAATAGAGATTGAAATTAGTTGAGCTCGAGCTTTGTGTAAGTTAAACGAGCCGAGCTCGGGCTTGACTCGTTTGCACCCCTAGTTTTACAATAATCCTCCACACTACATAAACAATTATCAAATGGTTATAAATAGTAACGTTGCCACTTAGAAGATGTCACGTGACATCCTTTTAGCTTTTTCAAATTTCAAATTTCAATTTTAGCTCTAACGTTATAATAATATATGTTATTTATCTATTTAATTTTTTAACAATTTTGTTTTTTCTAATAACTCGCATTAATTAACTTAAAGACTAAACAAAATATCCGGTGGTTATTATTTTGTTTCTCAACATTTCAATATAATAAATTTTATTAAAACTGAGTTGTATTTGAAATAAAACATATTTTAGCATCTTAAACCAGAGGTTCACATTTCACACTAAGTACCGTTACTACACCGACACCATCCTAACAACAACCGTACCATTTTTATTTTTATTGTTTTTGATTTCGGTGTCTTTCAATATTCTTACACTATCGATACCGAACTGGTGTTGTACTGTCATAATCGATAAAATTTTAATTTTTATGTTTGTGCTCTAACTAAGTTTCGGTTTTGGTATATACTTACAATATCAAATAAAAAACAATACTTTATTATATTATAAGGGTAAAGTTAAAATACAAAGGGAGACAAAAATGAAAAGTGTGAGAAGGATTCTTTATCACACAAAAAACCCCTTAAAAATTCAAAAATAATAATAAATAAATCATAATTCAAAATATAAATAAAAAACGAAAAAATTTAAAAAACTAAAATGTTTCCCCCAACATTCCCATAAAAAAAATATGACGAGAAGACACAGTGCCGTAATCAAAGACACAATGGCGAAAATGAACAAAAGACACAATTATAATTAAGAAAAGACACAATAGTTCGTAAAATATAACATAATGCCGAATAAAATATAATATAATGTAATATAACACAACATCAAGAAAAAAAAAGACACGATGTAAAGGAGAAAAGACACAATCAATGACGAAAAATCTCGATCGAGCCTGGCTTAAAACGAGACCGAGCTTCACTAATCAAGCTCGAGCCGGCTCTCTAGCCTAAACGAGCCTGTCATTCACATTATTTTTATAATATGTATTTATTAATTATTAAGTAATCTATTTAATTTTATAAAAAATAACTAAAATAATATACATATGTCATTATCGTATATATAAAATTATAATTGAAAAAAAAAGTATAAAAATAATTTTAAATATATAAAAATATTAAGAATTAGTAAACGAGCCGAGTTCAAGTTTTAGAAATAGAGATTGAAATTAGTTGAGTTCGAGCTTTGTGTAAGTTAAACGAGCCTAGTCGAGCTCAGGCTTGACTCGTTTGCACCCCTAGTTTACATTTTACAATAATCCTCCACGCTACACACACAATTATCAAATGGTTATAAATAGTAACATTGCCACTTAGAAGATGACACGTGACATCCTTTTAGGATTTTCAAATTTCAATTTCAGCTCTAACGTTATAATAATCTACGTTATTTATCTATTTAATTTTTTAACAATTTTGTTTTTTTCTAATAACTCGCATTAATTAACTTAAATACTAAACAAAATATCCCGTGATGATTAATTTTGTTTATCACCTTTTTTAATATAATAAATTTTATTAAAACCGAGTTGTATTTGAAATAAAACATATTTTAACATTTTAAAACAGGGGTTCACATTTTATATTGAGTACCGTTATTTTAGTGATACCTTCCTAACAACAACCATACCATTTTTATTTTAATTGTTTTTTTATTTCGATATCTTTAAATATTCTTACACTATTAATACCGAATCGGTGTTGTACTGTCAGAATCAATATACTTTTAATTTTTATGTTTGTGCTGTAACTAATTTTTGGTTTTGGTATATACTTACAATATCAAATAAAAAATAATACTTTATTATATTATATATTATTGTAATATAATATAATATTATATTACAATAATATATAAATGAATTAATATAATGAATTAATTAATGTGAAATATATGATATAGTTTGGTTAACGTGCTATATATATATCGTTCATATGACGCCAATAGCTTATAGTTATAGCTTGATGCTTCTTCACTAATTCCCTTATCTTTCAATTTCAATTTCAATTTCGGTAACAAAAACCCTAAAACCCTTCGAATCCGCAATCGCTTAAATTTCGAAGCCATACAATTTGATCCTTAGTTCGTCACTTCGATTATAGTTTATGCTAATCGCTTTCATCTGATTCCATTCGAACGATCAACAGACCGATCGCTTGTTGTTTGTTCAGCCAATGCGATTTGTCTGTTTGGTTTCAATATGAAGTTGCATAGAAGAAGGTCATCAAAAGTGGTTAGTGCAGTTATTCTTTTTTTTTTTTTTTTTTTTTTTTTTTTGTGGTGGTTAGGGTTTTGTCCATTCTTTAGGGTTTTTTTATTGTTATTTAACATGATTGATTGTTGGTTATGATATATTTTTTTTTATTAATTCAATGTATGATCAGAATGTATGGCTAGTCATATGGTATTTTGAATCAATGGATGATTTGCTCTTTGTATACGTGTACTTATCATCAGGCTGTATCTTTTTACTGTATAAAGTTGGAAACTTGATTTTGCAAAGGAACCTTTAAACCCGCATGTTGCGGTGGGAATATGGCGGGAACTCGGTTGGTATCGGTTTCGTCTGTATGATGTGGGTAGCTGGTAGCATGTCTGGTTTAGTATTTCAAGAATACTATAACTAAAATTTTGCATTTAAAAAAAGGTAAAAAGTTTTGTGGCTAAAGTTGAAAGGTGAAAAGTCTTGATGTGTAAAAGTCAAAGTCTAAAAAGTGTTGTGGTCAAAGTTGAAAGGTGAAAGTCTTGATGTGTAAAAGTATAAAACTTTGGTGGCCAAAGTTGAAAGTCCAAATCTTTTCATGCTGTCTTTAAATATATATAAAAGTTTGGTGGCCAAAGTTGAAAGTCAAAGTTTTGTGGTCAAGGTTGAAATGTGAAAAGTTTTGATGTGTAAAAGTTAAAACTTTGGTGGCTTATGTTGAAGACTAATACTTTTCGAGCTGCCTTTCAATAAATATGTATAATTTTTGGATTGATTATGATTACATATTATGTTTTCTGGAATGCATGTTTGCTTGTCTGGTATGATTTATCAGCTACTTCAATACTATACTAAACATTCACATCTTATATGCAACTTGAAGTGTTTGACGATGAATGATGTGTCTGTAATAATACTTAATATACCATTCAGACAATTGAACCGGAAATAGTAAGATGCTGATGAAAAAAGTAGCTTTTTTGACATTTGTAATTGAACTGGAAACTAGTAAGACGCTGATGAGAATAAGCAACTTTTTTGACATTTGTTTATCGTTTTGAATTGAGCGTGTTAACTCATTTCACTCGTCACTTTTTGTGCTTCATGTGTAAGAAATTATATGAAAATGAGGTATTTTTTATTCCCTCTTTTATTGTTTTGGTGATTTCGTCAATATTCTAGGTTCAATGTTCACGCCTATTTCTTTTTTTTTTTCAAATACCCTTGCATTTTAGATCATGTTTTAATTTTCTAGGCATGGCCTGCAATAAGAGTTTTACATTTTAATAGTTTGATATGCTCAAAATTTGTTGACACGTGTTATATTTTTTTTATTGTGAACCAGCCTCCTAAAATTAAGTCCTTCATCGATGGTGTAATTGCTGCTCCACTTGAAAACATTGAAGATCGTTTGAGAAACTTTTCCTGGGACTTTGACAAGGTACTTCTACAAACTTATTTAATTTGCATTATAATGTTGACTTTCACTGAATTGATTGTGGTTATTGTTGTTAATACAGGGAGACTTTTACGATTGGGTAGATTTATTTAACCACTTCGAAACATACCTCGAGAGATACGTCAAACCGAGGACAGATTTTCAAGTGGAAGATGATTACTCGGAGTCTGGCATTCCTTTCCCTAGGGATGCTGTCCTGCTGATCTTGAGTGTTGTAAGAATAATTTTGGACAACTGCACAAATAAGCATTTCTATAGCTCATATGAGGTAATTATTTATAAGTTCTTGATTATGTTATTTACAGTGCTCTAAAAAATCGCCCTTAGGAGCGGTCAGTAGTCCATCTAGGCATTAGGCGTCGCCTCACTGCTGATTAGTTGAGGTCTCTTAATTGGCATTTAAGAGTTTATCAGCTTTTTTAACACTTAGATAAGCAACTGGTTATTGATTTAAGCATTTCAAATTAATTAAAGGAGATGAATCTACCTTCTTAAACTTGTCTTCGTCAGTCAGTTATTCTCAACTTTTAGTGTATTTACACGTTTGTTAGAGAGGTAATTTACAAAAATATGATATTGTTACAAAGTTGTAAACACATGGTTCTTTATTTTGCATTGATTTCTACCTAGCACTCTTTAGAACACTAATAAGTTGTTTGCTGTCAAATTGCGATTAACAGCCACTGATATATCAAGTTAATGTGTATACTTCTATAAATCAATCATACGAACAATATTTCATGACAGGTTGTCTACATTATATTGTGTATTTACTAATCCTGAATTATAATCATGCAGCATCATCTTTCTTTCCTATTGGCTTCCACCCATGCAGACGTGGTTGAAGCCTGTTTGAAAACTCTATCATCTTTCTTAAGGAAATCAACTGTAAGACACATTATAAGAGACAAAAATCTAAGTTCAAAGCTATTTGCCTTTGCACAAGGCTGGGGTGGGAAAGATGAAGGGCTAGGATTGGTTGCATGTGCTCTAGAGAATGTATCTGACCCAGTATCTCAAGAGTTGGGTAGCACGCTCCATTTTGAGTTTTATGACAACTCTGATTCAGAAAAGTCAACTCAAGGGTTACAAATTATCCATTTACCTAAAATCGACACTTACAAAGAATCCGATGTTGAACTTATGCACAGGTTAATTCAGGAGTATAAAGTACCAAGTAGTTTAAGATTCTCACTTTTGACAAGATTACGTTTTTCAAGAGCTTTTAGCTCCTGCACTGCTCGCCGACAGTACACAAGTGTTCGTTTAAATGCGTTTATAGTTCTTATTCAAGTGTGTGGTGATACTGATGATCTTGTTTCGTTTCTTAACACCGAGCCTGAGTTCATCAACGAATTGGTAACACTTTTGAGCTATGAAGATGCAGTTCCTGAAAATATTCGAATATTAAGTCTGTTATCATTGGTTGCTCTTAGTCATGATCGTTCTCGCCAGTTAACCGTGTTGGCTGCTGTCGCAACTGGCGGACATCGTGGCATACTATCAAGTCTCATGCAGAAGGCTATTGACACTGCGGTTAGTAAATCGTCTGTTATGTTTGCTCAGGCTTTACTCTCATTGGTTACAATTTTGGTATCTTCTACTGGCTGTTCTGCCATGCATGAAGGGTTCATACCTACCCTTTTGCCTCTTCTAAAAGATACAGATCCTCAGCATTTGCATCTAGTCAGCATTGCTGTACATGTTCTAGAAACTTTTATGGATTTCAGTAATCCAGCTGCTGCTTTGTTTCGAGACCTTGGTGGATTAGATGATGCAATTTCCCGATTGAAAATAGAAGTTTCTCATGTTGAAAATGGCACATCTGTTCAGATGCACACTAGTAATTCATCTGACTCGAACACTGCAAAGCCTCTTTATTCTGAAGCTTTGGTATCGCACCACAGGAAGTCATTAATGAAAGCCTTACTGCGTGCTATATCGCTTGGAACATATGCACCTGGAATCACTACTCGTGTTTATGGCCCTGAAGAAAGTTTGTTACCACAATGTTTACATGTGATTTTTAAAAAAGCTAAAGATTTTGGGGGTGGGATGTTTTCATTGTCGGCAGTTGTAATGAGTGATTTGATTCATAAAGAGCCAACTTGTTATCCCATTTTAGAACAAGCCGGTCTTCCGTCTGCATTTCTAGATGCTATAATGGATGGTGTGCCTTGTTCTGCTGAAGCTATAACATGCATACCCCCGTGTTTGGATGCTTTGTGTCTTAGTAATAATGGTCTTCAGGCTGTCAAGGATTGTAATGCTTTGAGGTGTTTTGTGAAGGTATTCACTTCACGAAATTACCTTCGTGCCCTTATGGGTGATACTACAACTTCATTATCTGGTGGTCTTGATGAATTGATGAGACATGCTGCTTCTTTACGTGTGTATGGTGTTGATATGCTGATTGAGATTTTAAAATTCATTGAGAAGCTTGGTTCTGGATGTGAAGTTGTTGAAGCTCTTGACTCCTTTTCTGTTCCAATGGAAACCGATGGGGAATCTAGCAAGCGTGAAAATCACGAGAAGCTTGCTGAGTCTTCTGCCGACACGTCTTTGTTGAATGTGGAATCTTTTCTACCTGATTGTGTTAACAATGCTGCTCGTTTGCTTGAAACGATTCTTCAAAATTCTGACACGTGTCGTATATTTGTGGAGAAAAAGGGAATCCAAGCCGTTCTGCAGTTATTTACCTTACCTTTGATGCCTTCTTCTGTTTCTATTGGTCATAGCATATCAATTGCATTTAGAAGTTTCTCTGCTAATCATTCTACATCTCTAGCTAGAGCATTATATTCATTCTTGAAAGATCATTTGAAAGTGACAAACGAGCTACTTGCATCTCTTGGAGGGATGCAACTTGCACAGATCGAAGATTCTAGAAGAACAAAGGTGTTAAGATGCCTTTCTAGTCTTGAGGGTATTTTGTCTCTTTCTAATTCTTTATCAAAGGGGACTGCAAATCTTGTGTCTGAGCTTGGGACCTCTGATTCTGATGTGCTGGGAGATCTTGGAGTTGCTTACCGGGAAATACTCTGGCAAGTTTCTATTGATTGTGATTCTAAAGCAGATGAAAAACAGAGTAATAAAACAGAGACTGAAAAGCTTAATCTTAATAACTCCGATACTGCCATTGCTGCAAGTGATGTTGATGCAAGTGAGCCAGTGGCGAGGTACATGAACTCATTTCCGATTCGGAACAGTTCACACCCTCATTGGAGTCTAGAACATGACTTTGACACAGCATATCGATCCAGTGATAGGCTCAGTCGGCGTCAACGACTCATTTTAGCCCATTTAAGTGCAGGAAGCACCAGGAGACATCTAGAAGCCATACACCTTGATTCAGAGGCTTCCGTAAGCAACACCAAGGCAAGTTCTTCACAAAATATCAGGAAAAAAAGCCCCGAGGTCCTTGTTATGGAAAATCTTAACAAACTGGCTTCCACTATACGTTCTTTCTTTACCACTTTAATAAAAGGATTTCCTTCATCTAATCGGCGAAGGGCTGAAAGTGGATCACTAAGCACTGCTTCCAAGAATATTGGAACTGCATTAGCAAAGATTTTTCTTGAAGCACTTAGTTTCTCGGGGTACGGCATGGGTTCGGGCCTTGATACTTCATTGCCAGTTAAGTGTCGTTATCTTGGAAAAGTGGTGGAGCACATGGCAGCATTAACGTTCGATAATAGGCGAAAGATCTGTTATACTGTTATGATAAATAACTTCTATGTCCAGGGTACCTTTAAGGAGCTACTCAACACTTTTGAAGCTACAAGTCAGTTACTATGGACATTACCTTATTCTGCTTCAACATCTGGAAATGAAAATAATGAAGGAAACAAATTGTCTCACAGTAAATGGTTGCTTGACACATTGCAGAGTTACTGTCGGCTTTTGGAGTTTTTTGTTAACTCTACTTATCTTTTGCCATCAGCCTCCACATCTCAAGCTCAGTTACTTGTACAACCGTTGGCTGTCGGGTTATCAATCGGGTTGTTTCCGATTCCTCAAGATCCCAAAATGTTTGTTCAGATGCTGCAATCTCAAGTCCTTGATATAATACTTCCTATATGGAATCATCAGATGTTTCCAAGTTGTAATCCGGGCTTTATTACAAAGATTGTGACCCTTGTCACTCAGATATACTGTGGTGTTGGTGATATGAAACAACCTCGTGTCGGTGGTACTGGCGGTGCTAACCAGCGGTTCACACCACCACCGCCTAATGAAGCCGCTATAGCCACCATTGTAGATATGGGGTTTACTAGGGCAAGGGCAGAGGAAGCATTAAGACGGGTTGAAACAAATAGTGTCGAGATGGCGATGGAATGGCTATTTACTCATCCTGATGATCCTGTACAGGACGATGAGCTGGCAAGAGCACTTGCTTTATCATTAGGAAACTCATCGGAGACTCCTAAATCAGATAACACCACAGAAAAGTCAAACGGTGGTCAAACAGAAGTGGCGGAAGCCAAAACACCAACGCCCCCTATTGATGGCATTCTTGCAGCTTCTATTAAGTTGTTGCAAAGTAGTGACTCATTGGCTTTTTCCTTAACTGATTTGCTTGCCACCTTTTGCAATAGAAATAAAGGAGAAGATCGCCCAAAAGTGATATTGCATCTTATCGAACAGCTAAAACTTTGCCCACTGGAAACTTCAAAGGAAACCAGTACACTCTGTATACTATCACACACACTAGCATTGATTGTTGCTGAAGATGTCACTGCTAGAGAAATTGCTGTGAAAAATGGTGTTGCTTCTATAGCCATAGACATTTTAATGAAGTTTTTAGCAGAAACTGAGTCACAGAATGAGCTACTCGTGGTACCAAAATGCATCAGTGCTTTGTTTCTTATTTTGGACTATTTGTTGCAATCCAAACCCAAAGTATCATCTGATATAAAAGGAGGAACAGAACACACTGATGAGAAATTTACTCCGGATAATCTTGATGATAATAACTGCTGTAAGTTTGGAAAGATATTTGGAAAATCTACTGGCTATCTGACTGTAGAAGAGGGTAGTAAGGTTGTTAATATTGCATGTGATCTGATTAAAAAGCATGCCCCTGCTATGGTTATGCAAGCGGTTTTATTACCGTGTGCTCGTTTGACAAAAACACACACTCTGGCTTTACAGTTTCTTGAAGATGGAGGTTTGAGTGATCTTTTCAGTATACCAAAGTCTTGTTTTTTTCCTGGTTCCGACGCAGTGGCATCTGCTATCATTCGACATCTCATTGAAGATCCTCAGACACTACAAACAGCAATGGAGTTGGAGATACGACAGGCTTTAGATGGCAGCCGCCATGTCGGTCGTATTGCTTCGCGCGTATTTTTGGCATTAATGGCGCCTCTTATATCTCGTGATGGTGAGGTCTTCATGAAAGCAGCAACGGCTGTATGCCAGTTGGTTATGACAGGTGGCAGAACCTTAGTAATATCCAAAGAGAAAGATAAAGAGAAAGAAAAAGATAAATCAAAAACTAAAGGTGTTGAAATTGGAGCATCACCTGTACATGAAAATAAATCTCAAGATGGACCAACGAAGTGTGTCAAATCCCAGAAAAAAGTTCCTGCTAATCTCACACTTGTTGTTGATCACTTGCTTGAAACTGTAATGAAATATCCTTCACTGAATCCTGAGGAAGATTGCAATAAACTTTATGGTGCAATGGAGGTAGATGGTTCTGCTGCAATTAAGGGTAAAATGAAGGTCGATTATACAATGAAAGAATCCGAAAGCATGTCAGAAAAATCAGCTGCTGAGTTAGCTAAAGTGACTTTTGTTCTCAAATTGTTGGGAGATATTCTTCTTATGTATGCACATGCAGCTGGAATACTTCTAAAACGTGATCTAGAGATGCACAGTGGGATTGTACATCATGTTATGCATCACCTTCTATATCTCTCTGTGGACAAGATATCTGGAGCTGATGAATGGAGAGGGAAGTTATCTGAAAATGCCTCATGGTTGCTGGTGGTTTTGTGTGGCAGATCAAGTGAAGGGCGCAGGCGTGTCATAAATGTACTTGTGAAAGCTTTGTGTTCATTTGCCACATCAGCATGCAGTTCATCTAAGAGTGGTTTATTGCCTGATAAAAGGATGCTTGCTTTTGTTGATTTGGTTTATTCGATTCTATTCAAAAATCCATCCTCGAGTAATGTACTGGGATCTGGTTGTTCTTCAGATATTGCTAAAGGCATGATTGATGGAGGACTAATTCCGTGTCTATCCAGCATTCTTCAGGTGCTGGATTTAGACCATCCCGATGCCCCCAAAGTTGTAAATATTATTCTTAAATCTTTAGAAGGCTTAACGCGTGCTGCCAATGCGGCAGAGCAACTTGCTTTATCTGAACCGGTCAACAAGAAAAAGTCTGTTGGTTTGGGCAATCAGACGTTTGATACTACAGTCAATCAGATACCTGTGGGTGGTCAACATGAGATCACAGGTACTGATGATGCTGAAAATCAACATCATGAAGAAACAGCTCAAGATGAAGGTGATCATGAATCAAACTTAAACCAGTCTACAGAACAGGAATTGAGAATTGAAATAGATGAGATAGAAGATAGTGGTGTGTTAAGAGATTCTGACCAAATTGAGATGCCTTTTCATGTTGAGAGGAGAGGTGGAGATAATACTGGTGACGAGGATGATGACATGGAAGATGACGAGGATGATGGTGATGGCGATGGTGATGACGAGGATGAAGATATAGCTGAGGATGGTACTGCTTTAATGTCATTGGCTGACACAGATGTTGAAGACCATGATGAAACTGGATCAGGTGATGAATATAATGATGACATGGTTGATGACGAGGATGATGTGTACAATTTAAATCGTGTTATTGAGGTGAGATGGCAAGAGGCTCTAGGTCAAACAGGACCCGACGGTGCACTTATTGACATTGCTGCAGAGCCATTTCAAGGTGCCAATGTTGATGACCTTTTCGGTCTTCATAGACCGATAACTGGCGGTTTTGACCATGGCCGCCGCCAGCAGAGCAGAAGCTCGTTTGAGAGATCTGGTACAGATGTGAATAGCGGTTTGCAGCATCCTCTTCTTGTGAGACCATCATCACAGTCTGGTGAACTAGGTTCAGTGCGGCCATCAAGTGGTGGTGCTTCTATTCATAATTTGGAATCTTTATCTGGTGGGAGCTTTGATGGGTATGTTCCGCATTTCCTGACGCATGATGTTCCTGCTCTTCCATTTGATCATGTACAATCTACCTTGTTTGGTGATAGAAATGGTGGTGGAGCTCCACTGCCACCAGCTGACTTTTCTGCTGATTTGGAGTCATTACGAGCACCTACAAGAAGAGGACCAGGTGATGGGCGGTGGACTGATGATGGCCAACCGCAAGCTGGTGATCAAGCTGCTGCTATTGCACAGGCTGTAGAAGAGCTTTTCATATCTCAGATAAGCACAGCTACTCCTTTTGCCAATGATATTCCGCAAGAAGCAGAGGCTACTGATAATGTTTTTCAGCGGCCTGAAGGTCCAGAAGATGATAATGATCAAAATCTTAACCAGAACGTTGAAAATGTTGAACAAACACAAGACCAAGCAGGTGGGCTCAATCCTGATGCTGTAAACAACAGTGCAGATATTCACGATAACATGGAAATCGGTGAAGGAAATGAGCAGCAGGTAGAGTTTGATTAATTCTTTGTTCAACTGTGTAATGTTTTCTGTTAGTTCTTTTTAATTTAATTACACATGATGTGTATTTTCAGGAGTTGTTAACTGTTGACATGGCAAGCAATAATGTCTCCAATTCTGGTGACCATAATGCTGATGTTGATATGAACGTTGCTGAAGGGGACTTGTTACCTTCAGTTGGTGTCATTGAGGAGTCATTTTCTGAACAGAACGCTAACATCGATGATGACAGTCAAACTGGTCAACCTGATGAACCGGTTGCAACTAACATTGCCCAAAGTACAAATGGCATAGATCCAGCATTCTTGGAGGCACTACCTGCAGAACTTAGGGCAGAGGTATTAGCTTCACAACAATCTCAGTCGGCCCCACCTCCAGTTTCTGCTCCTGCACCTGTTTCCGCTACAGCTGAAGAAATAGATCTCGAGTTTTTAGCTGCACTTCCTCCAGATATCCAAGCAGAAGTTTTAGCTCAACAACGGGCGCAAAGGGTTGCACGGCTAGCTGAAGGTCAACCCGTTGATATGGATAATGCTTCAATTATAGCTACTTTTCCACCTGATTTGCGTGAAGAGGTTTGCATACTTGCATTGTTGCATCTTAAAATTTAGAAGCTTAATCATTTGCTTACTTGTACTATGTGTTTGCTTTTTTTAGGTGTTATTGACATCATCAGAAGCAGTTCTTTCAGCATTGCCATCACCGTTACTTGCTGAAGCACAAATGCTGAGGGATAGAGCGATGAGTCACCATCAGGCTCGTAGTTTGTTTAGAAACAGCCATAGACTTAATAGCAGGAGGAACTGGTTGAGATTTGATAGGCAGGCAGCAATCGATAGGGGTGTTGGTGTTACAATAGGACAAAGGGCATCTTCTGCTTTTTTGGAAAGCTTGAAAGTGAAGGAAGTTGAAGGGGACCCACTTTTGGATGCTGATGCTTTGAAAGCTTTGATCAGGCTTCTACGATTAGCACAGGTAATGATTTATGCTTCAACAAATAATGAAGTAAATGCCTTTTTCTTAATTGTTATGACCATTTTGACCTTTTGTTTTCAGTCTCTTGGGAAAGGCCTTTTACAGAGACTCTTTCTGAACTTATGTGCTCATAGTTGCACAAGGGCAGTTCTTGTTTTCTTGCTATTGGGCATGATCAAGAAGGAGACTGAAGGCCTGACAGGTGGATTGACAACGGTTAATTCTCAGAGGCTTTATGGGTGTCAGTCTAGTGTTGTTTATGGTCGATCACAGCTTATGGATGGTATGATTTTCTTTTAGCCTGGAACTAATTTTCCTTTCCAACATATATGTTGTTTTTGATGCTAGAGATGGTTCATTTACAGGTCTCCCACCACTAGTACTGCGCCGGGTGTTAGAGATTTTGACATATCTGGCTACAAATCATTCTTCTGTTGCTGATTTGTTATTTAGTTTTGATTCTTCACTTGTTCCTGAGTCTTTAAATCTCAAATGCCATGATAAAAAGAATGATAAGGGAAAAGAAAAGGTTGTTGAAGGTGGAGAAATCTCTCATCCTGTTGGATCCGAGGGTGATATTCCTATATTATTATTTGTAAAACTCTTGAATCAACCGCTGTTCCTTCGCTGTACTGCCCATGTAGAACAGGTAGTTTAGACTCTATTTTTATTATTATGAGTGACAAATTTGATTCTCATTTAGTCTATTATATATTTGATGCAGGTTATGAGTCTAATTAAAGTTGTTATTGACACTGCTGCTTTAAAGTTAGAAAGCAAATCTAATACTAAACAAGTTGAAAACAATGGATCTGCTAGTCAACCTCAGGGAGATTCTTCCTCGGCAGGAGCAGAACCTCATCATGATGATAAAGCTGTCAGCGATGGAGCATCCACATCAGATGACCAGAAAAGTGTCAACGTGCATGACATATTCATGAAACTTCCCCAATCTGATCTTCATAATCTATGCAGTCTTCTTGGTCACGAGGGGTAATATTAAGTTTTCAATGATTATTTTGTTATTCATTTATATCTTGAAAGCTTAATGCCTATTTTTGTTTATTAGGCTATCAGAAAACGTTTATCTGCTTACTGGTGAAGTCCTGAAGAAGTTAGCCTCAGTTGCTCCATCACATAGAAAGTTGTTCATTGTAGAGCTTTCAGAGTTAGCTCATAGTCTTAGTGGGTCCGCCATTCAAGAACTCATCACACTAAGAACCACACACATGTTGGGTCGGAGTGCGGGGTCCATGTCTGGGGCTGCTTTACTAAGAATCATGCAAACACTTAGCACACTCAATGTACCTGATGTCGATGACAGTAAGGTTTCTATAAATGATGACAATCAGGAGCACACTACTTTGTTGAAGTTAAATATTTCACTTGAACCTTTATGGCATGAATTGAGTGAGTGTATAAGTGCAGCAGAAACGCAGCTGGTGCAGGGATTGTTTTCTTCAGACAGTTTGAATTCTAATACAGTTGAGCATGTCCCCAATGTATCTCCTCTGCCACCTGGCATTCAGAGACTTTTACCTTTTATTGAGTCATTTTTGGTCCTATGTGAAAAGCTACAATCAAATAGTTCTAGCCTACAACAAGATGATGCAAATGCAACATCAACAGCACGGGAAGTGAAGGAGTTTTCTGGTAATTCATCACCAAGTGGGACCGGGATTGATGGTGCCGTAACATTTGCTAAGTTTGCTGAGAAACATCGACGGCTATTAAATGCTTTTGTCAGACAAAATCCCAGTTTGTTGGAGAACTCACTTTCTATGATGTTGAAAACACCGAGGTTAATTGACTTTGACAACAAAAGGTCGTATTTCCGTTCTAGAATCAGGCAGCAACATGATCACCACCTGTCAGGCTCGTTAAGAATAAGTGTTCGTCGGGCTTATGTTCTAGAAGATTCTTACAATCAGCTGCGCATGCGGCCCACTCAAGAGCTAAAAGGACAGTTAAATGTTCATTTTCAAGGTGAAGAAGGTATTGATGCTGGTGGTTTGACTAGAGAATGGTATCAGTTGTTGTCTAGAGTTATATTTGATAAAGGAGCTTTACTTTTCACAACTGGAGGAAACAATGCAACTTTCCAGCCGAACCCCAATTCTGTTTATCAGACTGAGCATCTTTCCTACTTCAAGTTTGTGGGCCGCGTGGTACTTTTTTTTATTAAAAAAAAAAACTTTTTATTTTTGTATAATGTAATTTTAAAATAATAATTGTTGTATAATGATGCTTTGAGTTGTAGGTTGCTAAAGCCTTGTTTGATGGGCAACTCTTGGATGTTTACTTCACTCGGTCGTTCTATAAGCATATTCTTGGTGTGAAGGTAACATATCATGATATAGAGGCAACAGATCCTGATTATTACAAGAATTTAAAGTGGTTGCTTGAGGTACTTTTATATATTAATATGGTTCATTTTTTCTTTATACTTGCATTGTTGTTTTTTTTAAACAACTCTATTTTCTGTATCAGAATGATGTAAATGACATGCTGGGCCTGACATTTAGCATGGACGCTGATGAAGAAAAACACATCCTCTATGAGAAGACAGAGGTGTGTATCTAAAATCATATAAAAAATCTGATTTCGTCAAGAAAACTGGCATTAAGTTAAATGTTAAGATTTGGTTTTGTTTTTTTGATTTTGGTATGGGATAGGTTACTGATTATGAGCTCAAACCTGGTGGGCGGAACATAAGAGTAACAGAAGAAACAAAGCATGAATATGTGGATCTTGTTGCAGAACATATACTTACAAATGCAATACGTCCTCAAATCAATTCCTTTTTGGAGGGTTTTAATGAGTTAATACCCTGTGATCTCATTTCTTTCTTCAATGATAAAGAGCTTGAACTTCTAATAAGCGGGCTTCCAGAAATCGATTGTGAGTTGTCTTATTTTTTCTATAAACTGTTCATAGTTGTATTTTAAGATCGTTAATTTAACCAACCTGTTATTGTTGCAGTGGATGATCTGAAGGCCAACACTGAATATACCGGATACACTGTAGGCTCTAGTGTCGTTATGTGGTTTTGGGAGGTTGTCAAAGCGTTTAACAAAGAAGACATGGCTAGATTGCTTCAGTTTGTCACTGGTACATCAAAGGTATTGTAAAGATTAATGTAATAATTATCATAATTATGCTAGAAGTTGAATATACTAACATAATACATGCATAATTTCTTCAGGTTCCATTGGAAGGTTTTAAGGCATTGCAAGGTTTATCAGGTCCACAAAGATTTCAAATTCACAAAGCTTATGGAGCTCCAGAGAGGCTGCCATCAGCCCATACTTGGTTTGTGTTTTCTTTCCTTAGATTTTTTTCCTTCATTTTTAAGCTTCGTGTTCTCACTCGATATTTTGTATTATCAGTTTCAACCAGTTAGATCTTCCCGAATACATGTCAAAAGAACAGCTTCAGGAGCGATTACTACTTGCTATCCATGAAGCTAGTGAAGGTTTTGGGTTCGGCTAATGATGATATGCTGGATGTGGTGGTGTAGGGAGTGGGACCCCTAGCATCTTTCCAGCCACTACCATGTCATGTGGATGTTTGTTTCACTCTCCCACTTTATTTTATTAAGTTTCTACTAATATGAAAAATATAGTTATTTAATTTTTTGGTCTTTTTTGTAGATAAAGAAAGAACATAGATAATGCAACTTGAACGCGAGTCCCTGTGTATCACATGAAGACGGTGAACTAAAGCAAGTGGTTTTTTTGGTTGGCTCTATTTTGTAGCATGGATATGCGATTTTTGTGGTTGCTTTCGCTTCATGCAAAACCGAATAAAATGAGAACTTTAAATATTCACAGGCTTCATGTAAATCCTAGCCCTTTTTGGTTGGTTGATTGGTCAATATGGTCTTGTGATTTATGCATTTGAAGCATTGTGAAACCATCTTTGGTTCATTTTCTACCTTTGAAAAAGCTCATTCTTTGAATGACTGGCCAAAATAACTTTAGAACCAGGATTGTTTGACTAGTCAAAACACTTATATAATTTAATAGATAATTAATATATTAAATACTTAAGTCTTTGACAAAAGGCCAAAAGGTTTCTGATAGTATTCATATGAAATGGGAGTAATATTAAGCCAGATTATTTAGGCTTACACTTCGTTTGAGGCTATGATACAAGTTTTTGGAAGAGTAGAATAAAGGTTAGGAAATTTTAAGAAGTATGGGTTAGTCTTGGCTATTGACGCGTATGTCCTTGGTGTCAACAATAGTAGGTTTGCTGCTACACGGACCGTGAGGTCCTGGTATAATTGTCTGTGTGTCTTTTAAAACCACCTTATGCTCATTATGGATAAGACGTGGAGTGGTATCATTATATATGGTCCGTGTAACCATCTTTTTGAGTATTTTAATTTTTATGGGTGTGCACGATTTGGTTTTGGGCTTAACAAAACCGAAACTTTGGTTTTTGGATATTTGAAACCATTCGAATTTCAGTTTTTTGCCATATGAGCTTCAAAATTTTGGTAAATTAATAACTAAATGATTGAGTTACATTTTGGCAAAAACATTTTGAGTTATATATTTGTTAATTTCTTATATGTTTACTCAAAATAACAAATAAAAAATGAAAATCTAGAAATTCGGTTCGATTCGGTTTTTTGGTTTTTATTATATGCAAAGCTAAAACCGAATTGTAAGTTCAATTTTTACAAAAACATAAAACCAAATTGTCGGTTTTTGTTTTGGTTTACCTTTTCGGCTTGGATTTTTTTGGCTTTTTTCTGTTCCGGGTCAGTTTTTACGGTTTTATACACACCCCTCCTTGAACTAATACTTTGAGTTATTATCATTTGGTCCCTCATGTTTTTAGATGAGTAATTTGGACATGAAAATTAGTAGGTGACGTTTGTATTATCTAGGGTTGTAAACAATCCGAACGACCATGAACAAGGCATTGTTCATGTTCGTTTATTCAGAAAAAAAATTGTGTTCACAAACACTTACCGAACAAGATTTTATGTTTGTGTTCGTTTATTAAGAAAATGAATGTGTTCACGAACACAAACGGACACATATAAAATTGATAGAGCCTAGAGATTGAAACCGATGTATTTATCAATATGAATAATGAAAGCCTGTAAACGAATCGAATGAACAAGAACAAGAGCATATTCATGTTCGTTCATTTAACTTTAAATGAACACGAAAACTTAATCAAACAAATACTTATGTTCATGTTTATTTATTTAAAAAATGAACAAAATGACATATATAAACAAATATAAATGAACACAAATGAACATAAACGAAAACACTTAAATGAACGGAAATTAACATATATAAAATCCTTAAGTAGATGACTCATCCAAATAATATTAATTATTTTCCTATTAATACATAAATGAATATAAATAAACATGCATAAACGAGTATAAATATACAAACGTTCATGAGGATAAATGAACGAATGGAACATGTGTTCATGCTCGTTCATTTAATTAAACAAAATAATTTTTTTTTCATATTCGTTCGTTATTAGATAAACGACATAAACGAACTTTCTATCGAATGATTTATGAACAGTTCAGCGAACGTTCGGTTTATTTGAAGGCTATTATCCATGTGATCATAAGGTGATGTTTGGTATCTTTGTAAGATTCCACATTATTCAGTTTTCTCAAGTTATAAAGATTTATTAAAAGAAATAAATTACAAAAGCTAATGATAGATTCATATGAAAATACGGATGTAAATATAAATTAACATAATATATTTTAATACGTCTCAATACCATATAGAAACTGCTACTCTTTTTTTTTCTTTTACATAATTGACTTTAAACTAAAATTCGCTTTCAATATTGAAATAAATTAAATTGTGCTAATATTGGATGCCTGATATAATAAGTTTCATTTATTAATATATTTACAACAACAATTATTAATATATTTAGAAAATAGATTTTCTGTACACTGTGCCACTGCCACATTATTAAATTTGACACATAATGTTTACAAAATCCCCTGGTCACGTTTGCCCGAATAAAATTATTAGATACACAACTCGCAAGCTACAATAATAATTTACAACCTGATTGTTCGTTCGTTATGTGCACGCAATAATTTATTCAGGCTTTGACCATGTGCGTGGATAGGACTTCTGTGGGAATGTTTTGCGTCATGTGACGTCACATCATCATAGGAACGTTTTATAACAAAATGATGTAGTGAATGGAGTCAATTCTAATCATTGTTTTTTTTATAAAAATAAAACAAATAAAATTTCAATACATAAAACAATTTTAAAAAAATACATTAAAATTAATACAATACATAAAATAAAAAAAAAGCACATAACTAAATATTACTTATCAAGCTTATATTTTTTTTAATAATTTTATACCTTTTTATTTCGGCTAGAGCCCAAGCATGTCCAGTTGGACGGTTGATCGGTTCTTGCAAAAAGATGAGATCTTTCCTCTCTTTCAATATCTTGGCGAACTCCTTACTGCCTTAATGGATTGAGAATTTTGTTTCAGTACTTGAAGAAGTGATTCCCAAGATCGTATATATCGGCGAGTCGATGGTTCATTTCATTGAACTTTTCACACCCCGACCATGACGGAAACGTCGGGACGCAACCGATTGTTCATCGCACACGACACTATTAAGTGACAATATTTAATCAACTCATTTAAATTCATAAAAACACAAAGAGTCACATAACTTGTTCATACAATAACCGAATTCAAATCATAGTAAATAATATATTGTTCGTTTTGCTAATATCCTAATAGTCTCGATAACGTTTTTTTTTCTTCAAGTCCTCGAGTCAACCTAAAGTCAAACCTGTAACATTGCATAAATAGATTTTGTCAACACAAAGGTTGGTGAGCAATTTCATAGTTTTTGAACAATAGATATATAATATGAAATTCCACAACTTGTATACAAAACAATAAATAATAGCAACAATTTAGATAAATGAAATCGTTAATAAGAATACATTAACGACACCTTTCTATAAGGGGATGCCAAATATACTCGGATTTTGTATGAAATCGTTAATAAGAATACATTAACGACACATTTCTATAAGGGGATGCCAGATATACTCGGATTTATGAATCAACCATCCAAAAGCGGTAAACACATTAGCACTTAAGCATATAAGCATATAATCACCAAATCGAGCATTTATTTAAGTGAAGTATACAATAAAGTTTGTGGTTTAAGACTCAAGTATAAATCATTTGGATTTGAATAAGTTTGCAATGTCACCCCCAAAATATAAAAGAGTGAAAACGGGGGATAAAAGTACTCACATTCAAGTAATAAACTTGAAAGATTTGATGATTTGGAGATTAACCGGAACAATGAGTTTAACGAACGAAGCCTAAAGGAGAAGAAGTCTTGTATTAGAAAAGTTGTCTTGGAAGTCTTTAAATGAAAATAAATTATAAGAAATATAAACAATTTAAAGTTTAAGGTTTAAAATGTAAATATTTAAGAAATTATAATAATAGTCCTTTAAAAATGTAAGTTTGCTCGAAACCGGGTTAAAGTATCTAGCCCTTAATTTTACTCAACCTATGTTAAGTAATAAGGTGGGTAAAAATGCAAGAAAACAAGTCCCTTTATAATATAGATACTAAAACGGGTTTTAACGAGTGTTCGGGTGGTCGGTTCGGGTCTTGGTGGCTTGACCAAACCCAAAGTCAACTTTCCCAAAATAATAAATGTATGAGATAACTCAATAAATCTTAAAGAGACTTAACCAAGTATGTAGTTCTATTGTTTTAGAACTAACAACGTCCGTTAATCGAGTGTTCGGTTTAGTCGGTCCAAACTATGTTATAGGATCAAGTTGGATTCAACATTCCGAGTACTTTGTGAAAATAATTAAAATCAGTTTATAAAGTATTTTTAAAGAAATATATAAGCTTTAATGGTTAAAAACACACTTGTGTGTCTTAAGCGAGTAAACTTGGTTTAGTTCGGTTTGGTTCGGTTTTTTTATCTTGGAATAAGGCCAAGAATGGTTACCACATGTCCAAACATCATAGAACTTGTAAAATAATTTATAAATAATAATACCAAAGTTTTACATACAAAAAGTCAACAACAAAGTCTTTAAACGAAAGTTCGGTTTCCGGTTCGGATCTTGTTTCGGGATAAGACCAAGGTTAGATTCTACAAACCCATAACCATGGAACTAATTAATATGATTTTAGAAACTCAAATCTTACATAAAACATGTTTATACATGTAACACCCCGGCTAAAGCGGAAACGCCTGAGTGTGACGTACAGATTGCTCAAACACACGTGACACTATTAGGTGACCATAATAACATTATTTCATTTAACTCTTCATGTAACACAAGTTTATCAAATAATACAAGTTGTAACAAATAAATAAACAAATGATAAGTTATTCTTTGAATATCCTATAGGCATGCTATGTGTCTTCTAACTTTCATCCTCGTATCTTTACACCTGTAACATATGTATAAAATAAAGTCAGCTACGAACATAGCTGGTGAGCTTCCACAGTTTAAATACGTACGTAAAAACCATACAACTCATGGACAAGTGATAAACAAGCAAGTAAGTCCTTTCCAATTGGTAACAACCAACGTACTCGGGAAATCGCGCAAGTAAGGTCCTTTCCAGTTGATAGCAATCAACGTACTCGGATAATGAGGCCATTTTCCACTCGATACAAATGGACCGGAGTGCAAAGGGGGGCGTATGATCATACTTAATGAGGCTTCCCAACCGTGCAAGTAAAATTCGTGCAAGTAATACAAGTAACACACAAGTCCATATACGAATTGTAGTTTTGTAATAGAAGTAACAATACTTGAATTTCAATATGGATATATATGCTACCCCAAAACAATAAAAATATTAAAAAGGGGTGGTGAAAAACTCACCTTAAAATTGAAAATAAACGTTGCAATGAAAACCGAAAGCATGATAACGAAACCGAAGCGGTCGAACATGCGTTAAAGAAATCCGAAACGATTGAACTTCTCGAACTATAATTAAAACAAAAGCAAAGTCTAACTATTGGGATTGAAAAGGTTAAAATTATTTTGTTAACGGAGTTAAGCATTATTTAATGTAACTTTTATTATTTTATGGCATTTTTATATTTAATAATATTGTTTAAGCTTTAACGATTTAAATTAATATTTTATTAATAACTTAACGCTAATACGAGAATTATGATATTTGCGAATCACGATTTTAACTATAGTTTTATCTTAAAAAAATGATTATGTTTACAATTTATAAAAGGTAACGAGCTATAGTCAACGAAACGGAAAAATAAAATAATTTTATCGGGTTTAATGAAGGTGAACGTTAGTTTTTAGGTGAAAAATGTTAAACTTAGATTTATACATAATTTATTTATGTTAAAATGATTTTATTTGATTTAAAATAAGTTTTAATAATCTATTTGGTTTATTTAATAATAAAGACGACTTAAAAGAATTCGGTTCATTTCCGGTCGGACCCGGACTCAACTTTAGGTTGGGTTCGTTTTCGACACGGTAAAAAGTATTATATTTTAGAGAGTGAGATGAAAAGAATTAGTTTTAGATGTTGGATAAATAAAATAACTAAACCGAACCGAATAAATACATAAGCGAGTCAAGATTGTTTTTGATGAACTACACTATTGTTAAACAAATAATATAACATTAAGTTCTAAACGACACGAACAAGCAGAAACTAAAAACATACCCGGAACAAGAACTTAGATAATAAAAGAAGAAGTCTTGAACTTCACGGGTTGACTTCATAAATCAAAGTAGGTGAAAATCACCAAAATGAGAAAATAACAAGAATCTTTTGTAAATTGAGTTGTGAGGAAATGAGAAGGAATGGAGCTCTATTTATAAGTGAAGTGAGCTAGAGTTGTTTCAATTGTATTAAATTGGTCAAAATACTTAATGGGTCATGAATGCCATTTAAAACTTGTAATTGGTCATAAAAATTAAATTGTAACCTACAATTTATATTCAAACACATTTATTATCATCATAAAGAATTTTGACCAAGATTTAAATGTAGTAGAAATGTATTTGTCTTCATCTTTTAAAACCAACTAAGTAAAAAAATGTGACATAATTAAATAATAATAAAAAAAATGTACTTTGGTTATACGTAAGTTATGTTATTTATGCGACATTTGAATAAAGTGTATATATATATATATATATATTAGTAATGGTTAATATATTTAAATAAGTTTAGGAAAAGCTATTACATATGAAATATGTAACATATGATTGTATTTATAACTAAATGGACCACCTCGACTAATAAACGGATTAGTTTTCAAAATATATTTACTCTTTAGTCCTTGAACTTTGAGGTGCAATCTATATGAAATAGAATTTATATAACTTGGATATTTTTATATTTTACCCGCACAGTTTGCAAATTGTTTTATCTTTAAAACATTAACTTTCGTTAATTGCGCAAAATGAATTGAAAGCGACAAATGATAAGCGTAAATCCTCAGAATTCAATACGAATAGAAAATGAAGGTATGATAAACGACGAACAAGAGTACATTAAAATGAAAAACCGGGTCGGTTTAACGAACCCAATACTAACTCAAAAATGACGAATGTCACATGAAGTGAAACTTGAGAATATTAATAATATATATATTTATAAACAAAAACCGAAAATTTGAAATGGGTCGGGTTTTCAGGTTTGAAAAGTAACAAATGTTACAATACAACTATTTAAACAAACTAGTAAACAAGAGTTCGGCTTCCGGTTTGGAGCTATTTACGGAATAACCGAGGCTAGTCTCTACAAACCCATAACCATGGAACTCAAAATGTAAAATAAAACTAAGATGAGCAGAAGTTAAACAAGTATAACTAGTTTGATAGTTAGATGCGGAAAATATATATAATCAAGGACTACTACGAGTCCTCCATGTAGCTTTGTCTTATGGGCCGGACACTTAACCGATCGAGACCGGAGAAATGCCCACCGAAGGTACAAAGGGTGCTATTATATATATGTTATATAACAATCTTCAAGTATAAATAAGTATTAACAAGTTGATTATAATGTAAGACTATGGTTAGTTTGACTTTGGAAAGTCAAACTGCCAAAAAAAATATGAAGAACACCTTTGAATGCTTGAGAATTGGAAGAGAAAGAGATGAATGAGCAAAGATTAATGAAGGGGATAGGGGTGTATATATAGAGTGGGTTGAAAGGGTTAAGCATGGGGTGTGATATCAAGGTTTGCATGCAAAAGGGGTCAAGACAAGTCACAAAACAACAAAAAAAATAAAAAATAAAAAATAAAAAAATGGGCTGCTGGTCTGCTGCTGATCTGCTGCTGGTCAGCACGTCGGTTCGCGTCCGGAAGTTCGTTTTTGATGTATCTTGAGCGTTTTAAGTCCGTTTTCGAATCCGTAAAAGGGGTTTTTCAAATTAGATAAGATGGAATGTTTTAGTAACATAAAATCCAATATTTTATATATTTGAAATGTTCGGGATATAAATCGGGTCGGTTTACAACATAAAAACAAATACAAAATAAATACAATTTGACCCGAAATCGAGGATTGTCACATAACTCTTCTTTCATTTTGACACTTGCACCTACCGACGACGACCCCTTCCCTTCTCTTTTTCATGACTTCTTCTACCGCCCGGTTGTGTGACACAACTCCACATACTCATCCTCGCTATCAATGACATCATTATAGTTTAAGTCGAAGTTTTGAGTATCAGACTGTGGTGTTTCTGGATCAACCGAGGACGAGGTTTTGTACCTTTTTGGTTGACGCCTACCTCCAGACCCGAGGGGAGGGGATTCCCACTTATGATGATGACTTTATGATGATGACGAAGATGAGTCCAGTAATTCATGTAAATAAAGGTCCCTTGAATTTGTTGGCACAAAAGGGCGCCTCAATGATGTACGTACGCATCACTCGCACCATTAACCTACCCATTATAAATCTGATTGTAAACCCCTAAAAGAGTTGGCATTTGCCGTTTATATTGGTCCATTTTCCCGATATGAAATTGTTCTTCAGTTATTCATCCCCTTTGGCCATTAGTTTGAAAAAAGTTCTGGACCTCATCTCAAAATATGTCTAATTTTTTATAGTTGGCTATTAAAAAAGTGAGAAAATGTATTAGTAACTGATAATATTTTTTTAAGGAAAAAAATAGTAAAATAAATATTAAACATTTCCCACATTCAGGATCTTTGCGAGATCAAGGTCCATGGTCGTGCAAGCGTCAAATACTCCTCGGGCGGCAAACTTGTTTTTTAGGCTGAGGCTTGCCCACGTCTTTCTTTTTGTGTGAGTGCCTCATCCGACTTTGCTCGAACCGACCTTTTTAGCTTTGCTTAAACTGGGTTGTGTCACCGGATCGACTTGCGTCTCCGGCATCGTCTCGTCTTGTGTCATCGACATGTTCATAGACGAGTCAACACCGAATGGAAGTTCGGTTGAGTCAGCTGGTTAAAAACACTAGCTTGTATGTCGGGCATCCCTAAATATTGCATGCACAATATCATGTGAAGGTCAAAATTAACACCAACTGGGAAGTTCGGTTGAGTGGTGTCCGTGCTTTGATTGGTTGCATATTGCCTAAAAAACCGAGTATTGGTTGAATGGATTCAGAGTTGGTATAGAATGAGAGAAATTTGTTACGTTGGTTATATATTTTTGGTAGAGAATGAGTTGTGTTTTGCAAAATTTGATAAGTTGAGTTTTATAGCGCATGAACTATAACAAATATATTTTTTTTAATATTACTGTTTTACAACGGCTATTTTGACCAAAACAATGTTCAACCGGCACCGTGCGGGAGGCACCTCCCACCCCAATTCCACCCAAGGCGCTTGGGAGAGGTGTTCTCCGGCGCTTCGGGGGCATTTTTTTGGCGGATATGGCGTCCACTATGCACGGTCTTAACAATCACTTAACGCACTCTTAGTCCATTCTTTACATATCCATATAATTATATTAAAAATCATACATTTTCTCTGTTATTTTTAAATTAAACAATACTTTTATACATTTATCATTATCTGTTCTTTCTTTAAATTCATAACCACTTTCTAAAAATATTAAAAATTATACGGTTTAAAAGTGTAAACTCATATTTAACTGTTTTTTACATAACATGTTATTCATCCTCTGTTCACAATCACTCGTAATTATAACATATAATTTATAAAACTCTCCCGGATAATACAAATGCAACCGGGTGGGTCCACATTTGAGATCTTTTGCAATAATAATATCTCTCTCAAAATCGTGGATCAATATTAGGGCTTCAAAGTCATACTCCGTTCCGTTATCAAATTCCATCAAAACCACACTCAATCACTATCAATTTCATGTCGGTAAGCATCGAATCTCCTAATTTCCTCTTCGTAATAGATCGATCGATTGACTGGATTGCTTGTGTGCTTTCGAGTCTTCAATTTGCTTATTGTCTCGTGTTGATCCTTAATTTGTTGTCTTGTGAACTGATTAATTTAGGTATTACTTATTGATCATTCAAATTCATTCCTAATTTGGAGCATAACCTCTAATTACATGAATTATTGATCTTATCTTTCTGATTACAATTGAAATGATTTTGTGGAAATTGTGTGTTAATTTGGTACAACTGGGACCTGGCTAGAAGAATCATGACCTAAAGTTTATGAATTTATTGATTGTGCTTCCTTTGAAACACACAGGTTGCCCCTATTATGCCCCACCGACACGCACACACAACGTACTAGGGTTTCGTACAACGGGTCACCTTGTCTGTATTTTGTCTCAGTAAGTATATATGATATGAGCGTGTGTTTATTAAGTCTATAACATAACATCTACTGTTAAGTGTTAACGTAATCATATTGTTATTTGTGCGATATGCGTATCGGCATGCGCTGATTGCTGTTTTTAAGTTTAGTTTGTATGCGTTTATACAGGAGGAGAAGGGCAGGCCATTGCCGAAATTTGGGGATTGGGATGTGAATGATCCTGCTTCGGCTGAGGGTTTTACTGTGATCTTTAATAAGGCGCGGGATGAGAAGAAGACAGGTGGCACACCAGACTCGCCGTCAAATGTGAACCCTGGTGTTAAGCATGCTGCTGCCCCTGTCAAGAAACCTCCAGCTGTAAGTGGCCACTTTGGTTTTTCTTGTTATAGCTGGATTTTGTTTTTTTCATTAATTTTAGTCATTGAACATTATGATTGTGTGCCAAGAGTTATTTGTCCTGATGGATGGAGTTGTACAATCAGGCCTTTAATAAGTTTTTAGTGCAAGATTTGATTTTTAACTAATTTTTACAATTTTTAAGCAATTGTTGTGTTCTTGATTTTGTAGTTTGTACATGACTTTATGATTCACAATTCTTTTGAAACTAAATGACTTGAATTCACAACGTAAATATTATGGCAACTTACGCACAGTTTTGACCATCTTTGTTGACCTTTATGATATGCAGAAGGGATGGTTTTGCTGCATGCAAGCACCTTCTGCGGAATCCTGACGTGGTGGACAGGTGTAGCGTGCCCGGCCCAATGAAACCAAGTGTTGCTTTGATTATGTGTGCAATAGAGTGAGTCTTGTTTATGGGGGGGAGGGGGAAAAAGAAGAGTATGAAATGTGTCTATATTACAGATTTTGAGCTCCTTGCTGCTTCTGTGTGTGTGTTATCTATGTTATGCAAAAGGTCATGTGTAGTTTTGACCTTGGTTTTACTTTCGGAAACTTTAATATTAAACCGAAATTGTTATGGTTATGGATGATGATTGTTTGGCGACGTTAAGTCTGTCATATAAATTTGACCTCATTTGAGTAAATTGGAGTGTCTTGTAATATAATGAAAAAGTTGTCGAACAACTATTACGTGTTTTTACTAAATGGCCAGGCGTGATTTTTGCAACCATGCTCGTATAATACTGT
>NW_027497864.1:0-59119 GCF_021521415.1 Bidens hawaiensis
AGAGGGATCAGACCCTATTAATATCTGAGATAGTAGGGACCAGACCCTAATAATATCTGAGATTGTGATAGAGAGATCAGACCCTAATAATATATTAGATTGTGATAGAGGGATCAGACCCTAATAATATCTACGATAGTAGGGACCAGACCCTAATAATATCTGAGATTAGAGGGACCGGACCCTATTAATATCTGGGATAGAAGGGACCAGACCCTTTCAAATATCTGAGATTGAGGGACCAGGCCCTAATAATATCCGAGATAGTAGAAGTAGCATATGAATGGGTTATAGCAAGTAAAGTACGAAATACGTATCCTCGGACGCGTATAAGTATGGACGTGAATGTATTGTCTGTTAATTGATTAACTAGAACTCACTCAGCGTAGCTGACTTTTAGTATGCACGCAGATGAGTAGGATGAGACAGTTGGCTTGAGGGAGACACGTGGCGAATAAAGGAAGACTGGCATCGAAGGAAAGAAGAGACATGTGTTATTTATATTTTATGTTTAAGACTTCTGTTATTTCTGTTTAAGACAAGTACTTATGTTATGTAAGAATGATTGACGTTTATGTTCCGCGAAATGTTTTAATTAACTCTGATTTTATGAATTATGTGATTGAGTAAATCCAACCTGAAAGAAAGTAGGGCACCCGGGTCGGGGGCCTTACATCAAGCTAGTCAATTCTTACAAATCCTACTACCTCTCATTTTCAGCTTGTAAAACGAATACTCCGTTATGTTAAAGGTATCCTCTCACATGGTCTCATGTTTGATCGTCCACTCCAAACAACATTAATTGGTTATTCTAATGCAGATTGGGTAAGATGCATTGAAACAAGACGCTCCACGTATGGTAATTCTATCTATCTTGGAGGAAACTTAGTCTCTTGGAGTGCCAAAAAGTAACCTACAATTTCACACGCAAGTTGTGAGTCAGAATATAGAGCCATGGCAAACATCGCAGCTGAAATCATGTGGATCACTCACCTACTTCGGGAACTACACGCTGTACCACTGAATCGTCCCACATTATTGTGTGACAACAAAAGTGCTCTTTTCTTAAGTCAAAATCCCGTACCCATAAAAGCGCAAAACATATTGACATAGACTATCACTTTGTTCGGGAATTGGTGTCTTCCGGTCGATTAACCACTAAATTTGTTCCCACCAAGCTCCAAGTGGCCGACATTTTCACAAAAAGTCTACCGCGACCATTATTTGAATGCTCTCGCACTATGCTAAGAGTCGCCTCCCCCCCACCTGTTTGCTTGACGGGGTGTAATAATCATTAAATATTAATTCAAGATTCAAAATATATTTTATTTTTGGTTAGTCAACATTGTTATCTTTTGTATTTAAGTGAGGAGTAAATCACTCAATAATTGTAGGTTGTAATCCTTGTATTTAAATTTGTATTGTATTGTAATTCATTCAAGGGAAATCAATTCTCTCAATAAACATTATCATCCCTTAATCGACAATTTTATTCTAATAATGTCAACAAAGCACAAGTTATGTTTTTGTAAGTTAAAACAAAACTTTATAACGTTTAATACCCTTCTGTCTTTAAATGCTCTTAAAATTGCATAAAATTAACCCATCTTCTGTCTTTCACTCTATTTCAAAAATACATATGTCTAACTATGAATCTACACAATCATACAAATGAAAATAACAATGTACCGTGACCCAATAGCTATATAAGAAGATAGGTGTGTGTTAAACTTGAGTTTTAGAATTAACATGTAGTGCAATATAATATGAGCTTTAGGTACACAAGTTACCATAAATATTTCTTCCCAACTTTTACCTGTGAATTACAATTGATTCTCATATGTTAGTTTGGGTGAAACCGAGTTAGTTTACAAGAAAGAAACCGGGTTAGAGGTTGAGAAATTGTAATTGGGCCTTTTTGAGTTATATTTATCAATTATAATACTAGAGGGTTATTCGAAATCGTATGTGTGTTCTTGTTTATTAATTCTTGGACTTTAATTGGTATTAGAGCCAAGTTCAAGAACCCTAAATCGACTAAGCAGCCGACGACGGAACCCGCCGCCGCTCTCCTATGCCGTCAACACCAAGCAACAAGGGGAAGGAATCATGACCAATGGCTATGTTCAAAGGGTCGCCACAGCCACTCACGTCACAAGCTTCTTGTCATTGGCTTCTCCTTCGCGATGGAACAAGGAAAGAGGTTCAATTGATGTGAGTTATGATCGCACGCTGGGCATCTTGTTTTGTGATAAAACAAAGAAAAATAAAGGAAGGTGTTTTTTTTCCTCTCATAAAGCTTTTGAAGATTATAAAGAAATATAAAAATTTGTTTTCTTTACTATTGGTTGAACAAAACGTGGTTTGACTACTATTTCTTTATTTTATTTGGGTTGAAAAAACGTGCCTAATTTGTTTAGATAGTCCTTGGTGCTTAATAATGAACATTTGCATCCAAATGGTTTCAAGAATTTCACATAAGGTTTTCTTTTGAATAAAATTTCATAAGGAGTTTTATTGTGATGCTTGTTCAGAAGGACCCTATTCTGTATATAACAAGCAATGTTTATGGCTTCTGCCCAGAAAGTAACAGGCAGTCATGAATCAGCAATCATGGTTCTAGTTCTAGTAGCTTCAGTGGGAGTCCTATTTCTTTTTTCAGCTACACCATTTTGTTTTTGAGTTCTTGGAGCACTAAACTGCTGTAGAATTCCCTCTTCATTGCAGAAATCATACACAACCCCATTTTTAAACTAAATACCGTTATCACTTCTCATGGTCTTCACCTTCTTATCTAGTTGTTTTTCAGTCCTCAGCACACAACTTTTGATTAACTCAGCAGTTTCATCTTTAGTAGCAAGAAAATATACCCATGTAACCTTGAGTAATCATCAATAATCACATGACAATAATGCTTTTTTGCTACGCTTGGAACACTTACTGGTCCAAACAAATCCATTTATAGCATTTCAAGAACTTGATCAATTGAGTTCACAAGTTTTGTCGTATGAGATGATTTGTGCTATTTTTCCTTGAGACATGAACATTTTTCTTCAATGAATAATTCTTATGTAGGCCAACCAATAACATGTTCACCCTTGACCAATTTGTTCATATTTTTCAAATTGACATGACACAATCCTCAAATTTCGAACAACAGATTTTTACCGTAAGGTGTGTGACATACCAGGATTTAGCTCACTTGTTATACCAAACCACATTTGAAAATAATTAAAACACCACTTAAGTCTCATCTAAACATGAGAAAATGAAAACCAACTAAATAGTTTAAATTTTTGCATAGTCATGAAACTGGGCCTACCTCTTGCATCTACTCTTTATAGGAAAAAAGGATACCAATCCGACAAATCATTTGATAAACGCATAAATAGTTGTCTACTCATTCGAAACCATCGCCTAAAATGATGTTCGCCATAAAGGGGATCAGGGCTAAAAATAGTGATGCACCAAGGTTTCGTTAGCGTCAACTCGATCTTGAAGAAGAGGTGATTGTCTTGTTAGCCTTTTTCGCCCTTGAAACCGTTCAACCAACAAGTTAACCGCTATTCTCTCTGCTTCAAAATAAGGTCGTCTTCTTCTGAAGAATCAGCAAACGAATTCTATTCAATTTTTGGTTGATAATTGGGTGTATTGGAGAAAAATGAGTAGAAGATAGAGAGATTTTTTTATAATTTTTTTTTTGTGTGTAAAAGTATGTGTGACTTTTGGTTAATATAGGAAGTAATTTTTTTATGCCCAAAGAGTCAAAATAAGCCAATGCCTCTTTATCTAAAGCAAGCATGCTCGCGATGAGTGACGAAGCTGGTCCGTTGTGGTGTGCGCCAGCCTCATGACTCACGGTGCCTACTTGCGCCAGCCGATGGCTGGCCACAATACAAAGCCTAAGACTACTTTCATTGGCAACCTCATGTTGATGTTGTGACACTATTCAAATAAAAACAATTAAAAACTTTGAAAATTTGTGCAACCTAGTGGTGAAATCAACCCAAGTTGCAACATGGGTCATTGCCATGTATCATTACATCAATGGGCGTATTTTTTTAATTTCTTCTTCTTTTCTTTTTTACAAGTTTTAGCTCTAATCTTGAATCTTAATAATAACTTCTCATAATTAAGTTTTTTAATAAATCTAAAAACATATTTTTTTCCAGTTTTTTTAACACACTGATATAAATTTTATTAAAAAAGTTTGATTTAAAAAAATATATTTTTAATATAAAAAAATATTAATCATCAATTATTTTAAATTAAAACTTTTATTTATTTTTGAAATAAAATTAATTTTTTTATTTTCTAAGCATTTTTAATTAAAAAATATTAATTATAGTTTATACTAATTTAATAAATAATAATAATAATAATAATAACAAGAATTGGGTTACTAATAAGTGTGAAATGTTTGGTTTGGTTAGTTTGAGCAGGAGAAAGAGAGAAATTGATTTTATAATAAAAAGTTAGGTTGGTTTGAATTGTGAATAAAGATAGGGGTGTTCAAAACCGAATATCCGAACTTCGGATATCCAAACCTTTCGGATAGTGGATTTCACTATCCGAATCCGAATCCGAAATTTCAGATATCCAAACTTCGGATACCCAAAATTTCGGATATCCGATCGGATAGTGATTCGGATATCCAAAAGAAAATCTGAAAATAAAAAAAATGTGAGAAAGAAACCACACACAATCTTTTTTGCTCTAACAACCTAACAAGAAAATAACATCAAGATATTCCAATCCAAGCAAATAACAAACAAGCAAATCCAATACAAGCAAACAACATCTGGTTCGAAATTCAAACAAACAAGGGATTCTTGAACAATCCATTGTAGACGGAATAGGGAAAGCAGCGGACGGAGGTGTTAACCGGTGATGGAAGAGTGGAGATGGTGACCGGATCCATGGAGATGGTGACCCCAGTCGTAGAGATGGTGACCGGAGCCGTGCAGATGGACAGGAAAGTTAGAGCAAAGATGGAGATGAGAGAGGAAGGAACTGATGAATGAAAGAGGGGTGTTTTGTTTTGAAATCAGGGTATTAAGGTTAATAATATATATATATATATTAAATTTATATTTCAGATAGTTTGGATATCCGAACTATTCGAAAAATCCCAAAAGTTCTATCCGAATCCGAATTTTCGGATATCTGGGGTTCGGATATCCGAATTTTCGAATATCCGAAATTTCGGATGGTTCGGATACGGATAATTCGGATACGGATTCAGATTCGGATATTTTTGAACACCCCTAAATAAAGATAGTCTAACAAACACAAAATGCTTATGTTTATAAGTTTATTTGCATTAAAATTATCAAATAAATTTCTTTTTCTGTTTTTTTTCCTTTATTTTTTAATCGCTTGCCTAGATGTAGGTTATGTACATGTATGTTTCTTTTAAATGAACCTTAATTTGAATGTTTCATATTGTTTCTTCAGCAACAATCTTACAAATCAAATAATCGGGCATCCATCGACCACAATACCTTTAGCAGTAGGACAAGAAGCCAATGAACAACCATCCGGTTTACTCCCCCACCAATCTAGACTAATACCTTCCATATCCAAACTAACATACAACAACACCCCCATAAATGCCAACCCCGCATCTAACGCACCCGACAACACATAGTTATGGCGTCCCCACCAATCATAGTGATATCTATAAGCCACAAAACCGGACAAAAATCCAATAACAATCCAAGTATTATAGTTTACAGAAGTGGCTGGAGGCATGTAGGTTGTTGCACCCAAAAGAACTGGTGTTGTTATCATTGCAATCCAATTTTTGCTCGGAAAAGCTTTGTGTAAGAACCACACGAAAATAGGAGCCAATGCACCAACTAAAAAGGACCAGTTGATGGACTTATAGTAGCCTAGATCACCAAAGATCAATCGCGGACCGATTAGACCGTATATGACTGAGGCGTCATAGAAAACATGGTCACTCGGGCAAGTCCATGGACTGCCTGGGGGAAGCAAGGCTCGGTCACATATGTTTGGGACTGTGTCCATTAACCACCACGCGGTTCCTAAGTGCGTTAATGCTGATATAAGTGTACCGCACACCTGCATATAAGATGATACAAAATGGTGGAATTATATGAACTTGAGTACCTCCATATTGTCATTACTAGTGAAAGAAATCAAATGCTCCAAAACTAGAGACTAGAATTGTCATTACTTTTATCATAAAATATAATGACAGATTGGATTTTAAGAACCTAGCTATTACTTATATTGACAGATATTAATCGTACCTATATACAACGTAACTAGTGACACCCTAACTTTCACTTTTTACTAAGCACAATGACACTTCAACGGAAACGTAATTTCGTATGACCCTGATTGTGCATTATATTGATCCAAAACAAGGTAAACACTCTGATCGGGATAAAAATCAGTTAACAGTTTATTGAGGGCATGCTAAGTTACTTTTCTGTTAGACCGTGATTACCCTTGATAGCGTAAGTAAACTTAGGAGTGCCACTAGTTATTTTGTCAATACCGATTATTAAATATTAATGAGGTAATGGTTCTCATTATTAAAATATAATTTGTCTAAAATAACTAAGCGGTAAAAGCGGCGGTAAGTTTTTTAAAAAAGTTACAAATGAAAGAAATAAACTTGTCAAGAAATCGGTCATAAAGTATTCAAAAAGAGTAAAAAATAAAACTAAAAAAAATGTGATCACTAAAATATCACAAGCTCACGAACCAAATTTAGCAACTATAATGTAACGGTCGCAAAAATAATTACAAAGAATCAATCACGCCAACTTACTTGAGCTATAAACATCGATCTTGGAGGAATCTTCATGTAATGCCCGAGTTTAAAGTCTTGTAAAAACACAATACTTTGTTTCACACTTATGTATCCATAAACCTTAAAACACATGTTGGCCATCGGGTATCCTGGGTACAAATATCCTATGATGTATTCAGTGATCACATTCAAGCCCGGTGTCTTTTTGGTGAATAACAAAATTACCATGTTAGAACTCCGTAACATCCTTAATCTAGCTCTTCTAATATCGAGTTGAAGATACCTGGTTTGTTGTCGCGGTGATAACCGCAACAGGAAGTGTGAAAAAGAATGCAAGACAACAGGCTAACAAGAATGCCCACCATGGTAGTTGAAGTTGGCTTTTATAGTATACAATCACAAACAACGTTGCTACAATGTTGGTCAACAAAATGAAAGTGAACCACCACTCGGGAACCTGGCTGTATCGTCTCATAAGCTTGGTATGCACATCCGTGTTCTTTTCTTCAAAAGCCGATTTGCTTAGTGCCCATAGTTCTCTAAAACAACATTAATGCTTTGCATAAAACGTGACAAATATAGTATCAATTTTTTCATATCTTCGTACCGGTTAATTGATTAGATTAATTATAAAAAGACAGAATTACAAATTTTATCCTTTAAATAGTTAATTATAAATTAAGTCCTTTAAAATGTTTAGTTTCACTCGATTTTCTTTAAATGAACATTTGCTTTTCTTTTATTCCTTTACACAAACGAACGTTAAGTTTTATGTTAAATCATCTTTTGCATGGGTATTTTAGTCTTTTTACCCACATTTATTATGATTAAAACTAAAAATTAAAGGGACCATCTCCTTCTTTCTCCAACCCTCATTATAACGTATGAACACACAGCCACCAGTCCACCACCACTGACCACACCACGGTGGCGATTCACGACCCCCACCACCACGTCGGCACTCCACCACCTTAACCTTCCCACACCGTCACCTCTGCAACTAACGTCGGAAACACCGTCATCTTTGCCTCATCCTCCGTCTAAGGGTTCAATACTTCAATAGAGGTAATTTGGATTGAAATACTGATCCATGTAGCGCCGACTATTGAAGAAACACTAGATCAAGCTGGATAGTCTGATCCGATGAATCTCCGACTGTGAGTATTATGAAGTGCTATGAGAACATATCCAAGCTAATGCCTCCAAAACAGAACACCATTGAATCTTGTTACGGGAAGGACAAAGTGGGGGGGGGGTCTTCCGTAACCACCCTCCGGCGTGAAAATCAGTACTGTATTCTAGTCGGAAATAATACGAGTACCGGTATATTGCGTAAGGCTTGAGAATGTGAATGAATACCTTGAAGAGATGATCTTATTTATAGCCGAAGGTGGAGGGAAGGTGATTGGTGGAGTTGTCACTATCGAGTTATTCCCTCTCTAACTGAATGGACACATGTCGAGCCTTTATTGGGTGTGACAGCTTGGACCCGTTTATGGGGTAGCCATTACCTGTGCACGTTGTGGGATGGCCATTACGTGTCCAGGTGTCATCTTTCCCTTGGTCGATGTCGCTATCAGGGGGAGTTGAGGGAATCTTCTAGAAACAGTTTGTTACAACTGCTCTTCCATATCACATGAGGATCATGTGCGTGATGAATCCCTTGTGTTGCTTGTGGGTTCCTCCCGTGGATGCTCGTTGGTAATCCGCGGGTTATAACTAGAGATCCGCGAAGCGTGTTTTGGGTCGTGGATGTCTTTGCTAGTCCACGTGTTCCTTGCGCGGATGTCTTTTGACGATCCACGGGTCGGATAGGGAATCCGCGGGTGACGGATATTTCCAGACCATCCGCGGGGTAGCTTTGCTACCCTCCCTCTATAAGTCCCCCCAGTCCATTGTTGCTTCCGTGAATCGATGTCGCGGGTGGAATTATGGACTTTGTTGTGGCCTTTTGTCACGGGTTGCAACTACTGACCCTTTGGATTCCTGTTGCTTTTGGACTGGGGTACTGTTTTGCCGTCTGAGATGTGACGTCTCCTGTCTGAATCGTGTTAGGAGTGGTGCTCGAGGTTGGTGCACGAATTTTTAGGCGGCTGATATAAAATTATTTTGTTTTGTCAGTTCCCGCCTAACGTGTCATCTTCTGATTGGACGGTTTCAGCCTGTGAGCTAGATCCCTCTCTCTTCGCATTAATTGCAATGTGTATCTATAGGGAAGGACGTTCCACTTTCCGATTTACTTGCAAAAATTCTCTCCTCATATTCCTCCTCTCTATTCATCTTCTTCCTTTGACTTTATTATTATTCCGATCAACCATGGCTGGTGGTAAGAAGGGAGGTCGGGTTAAAGAAGCAAGAAAGATTCGTCGAAGGGGCTGGTGGAGAATACTTGCATCAACTAGAAACTTTCTGATTTCCAGGATATCGTCAACCTCTATGGGTTGGCGCCGGAGTGGGAACCGGAGCTTCCTTCTCCTGGTTCTATGGCTGATCAGCCGTCGGCCGGAAAGATTGCTTTGTATGGTGAATCTTTCACCACAGGCAATTTCCGGTTGTCTATCACCAAGTTTTTTGGTGATTTCTGGTTGCATCTGAGATTCATATTTCCCAGTTGCATCCATTCGGAATCATAAGGCTCCAACACTTCGAGTTTTGCTGTAGAGCCCTTGAGGCGGAGCCTACACTGGATCGCTTTCTTACGATCTACAAAATTCAAACCCGCGGCAGCTGGTTTAGCTTCGCTGTCTAGGGGAAGGCGATCGGGACTGAGCCTCCGAGGAGCGCTCATGAATGGAAGAACAAGTTTTTGTGGGTCAATGCGGATGTTATTCCGCTAGTCATGACCCGTCATTCGTTGACCACCAAATTCTCCCTTCCAGCTGCCGATTCGGAAGGCCAGGAGTGGTTCCAGAAGCTGACGTGGACTCCTACTTTGATGGGTCTGATCCCTGAATCTGCGTTGGTTCAGGTGGGGATAAGCCGCCTGTGGCCGTATCCCGCGGAGTGACCATACTTCTCCCGGGACGACGAACGTAAGCCCTTCCCTTACTGTATCCCTTGATGTTGTTCTTTGTACTTTTTTATGTACACTTGTTTTCCTTGTTTCCCTTACAGGGGACAGTTCGTTGTTTGAAGTTCTTATTCCCACCGTCGTGGGGAATATGTTCAAGATGCCCTTGGAGATGTATCAAGAGTTTATTCTTGATCACTTCAAGGGTAACTTCCTTTTTTCCCCACCTGTGGTTGCGCGGAGCCAGTGATCAACGATTCCGCGGTAGCTCAAGGTGTGTACATTCTGAACCCTGAACCTCTTACCGATATGAATTCGGATGGGACAATAGTTCTTTCTTCTAGTAACGAGTCCTCTAGTGAGGATTCGACTAGCGAGGGTTCCCCGCCCGGTACTCTGGAAAGTTTTCATGCTGGCGTATTGCGTGCTATTGCAGATATGATTCGCCGCCGCAAGAGGACGGCGGATACTGCTGGTGTATCCCGCCTTAATAAGGATTCTGATTCCGATGAACCCACTGGTGGGGAGGCTACTGAGAACACCGAGGATCCCGCCGGTGGGGAGGCCTCGGGTACTGCCGATGATCCCGCTGGTGGGGAGGCATCTAAGGGCGCTGATGATCCCATCGGTGGGGAAGCGCCCCGGAACGCCGATGATCTTGCCGGTGGGGAGGCGTTCGAAGCCGGAGTGGAGGGTCCTCCTCCTAAAAAGATAAAGTTGACCCGGCTCCAAGACCAGGTCAAGACGAGGACCACTGTTCGACAGCCTTCAGGTAACTAGAAGCTTTTTCTTCTCGGCTTTATGTTGTAAATGTTTCTAACTCCTCGTTTATGGATTAACAGCTGCTGCTATTCATCGTCCGCCTTCTCCGCCTCCGAAGGTTTTGCAGGTGGGGAGTGACGAGGATGTTCTTCTCAAGGGTGCCGGTACGCAGCCCCCTAAGGTAGTGGTGGAAACTAAGGTTGTGCCCCCTAAGGATACAACTGAGACTTCCCTAGTTTCCACGGGTGAAAAGGGGGAATCCTCGAATTCTTTATCTCAGAATCAGGGGGATTCCCTTTTTCGTCCTTCATGGAATCTTGGCCCGGACGTGCTTGATGTGTGGGTGAAATAATGTGTGTTAAGTAAGTTATATCGTGTATTTTATGTGTTTATATGTTTTGGACACGATTACTTTGAGTGGTTTTACGTTTACAGGTGAGCGGAGCTTAAAGGAGCTAAATTGTCGCATATGAGATGGAGTGGAAATAGAGATTTTATTGCATGGAATGATAGAGAATTTGAACACAAAGACATCGCCGAAAACGGTGCGTAAAACGGTGCTATAACGAAGAAGTTATGGGCAAAACAGTGCAAGGGGGCTGTCACCGTAAAGCAGTGGCTGATGACCGTAGGCTACGGTCCCACCGTAGCTTACGGTGGGGAGACCGTAGGCTACGGTGGCCTGGGCGGAAAAACACCATTTTTAGGTTTTTGTTGACTATTTTAAGCACGGTTCAACCCTATGCCGCCTATCTTCGAAATTATAACATACTTGGACGTTTTTGGAGGCTTCTTCCACCATCTTAACACCTCTTAATCACCCGAAACATCCATGGCATCATCCACCCAAGAATCAAAGAGGCTATTCGAGACGACTATGCTAAGCTAAACCACTCGTGACCATCTCCGGGTGTAGGGTTGAGTTGTTCATTGGATTGTTGGTACTTTAAGCCTTATTTTTAGATCTTGTTTATGTGCTTGAACGTACTTTTGGGTAATCAATGAGATTTGCAGTTTATTAGTTATTGATTTTGGTCATCAACAATTAGGATTGAGTTCTTAGTGTCAGTGGCCTAGTTATCTTTAACCATAGAACTAATATTTCATCATTTCCTAAGATTACAGTCAAGTAGATCATTGTTTAGCTGTGTCAATCAATTGGATTAAGTTCTAACGATCACCATAGTCAAACATTTAGTCTTTTGGTTTATTGATTCAAACAAAGAGTATAATTCCATAGGTTTAATCATTTATCCAATTTACTTCAAAACCTGAACCCTGGAGTTGGTTGCTTTTTAATTATTGTTTACAAATCAAAATCTTTAAAACCGCTTGACATCGTTTGTCCTCCTAGAATAATTAATAATTAAGTATTAGAATTGATTAGCACTTTCCACTGATTCCCTGTGGATTCGGCACCTTACTTGCCCTAGCTAGTGAAGGTATTTTATAAATGTTTTTGATTGAGCCAGCTGCTCCCGGAAGCTGAAGGCAAGGAAGCTCCCAAGGAGAATTAGGAATAGGTTGTACTGTTATTGCATGTATTGTCCTTGATGTAATTATTTGTGTTTATCGAGAAGGCTATCCTGATCGTAGGTGAACTCATGGCTTATGACCTTTCAGCTTGTATTTAAGACTTGTCTTTTTCCTGTCCTTTTTTGTAACTCTCATTCCGATAATGTCTGACTTGTCAGCCAAAACATTTAGTTTATCTCGTTACTGTAGAACTAGCAAGCCGTCAATTATTTTCGGGGGCTAACAGATGTGACAGGTCTGCTCTGGAGTAAAAGTAGGTCTGACAGCTGGCCCAGTCGTCCTTTGGGATTTTAAATTTTCGACTTTTGGTTTTCCCGCCTGACGTGTCACGATTTGCTTGGTAGACAATTGCCTTTCCCTATTCCACACATTAAATGCTACTACTATATATATCTGTCGATTTCTTCTCTTCTCTTTGTATGGAAGATCTGAGGTAGTCTTCGCCGGACTTCTTGCAGTAACCTTCTTCTCAAACCCAGAAACCAATCTTCGTCGATTGTTAGCAACCATAGCTCGCTGTAGTCAATTTCTAGCTGATAATATGATGTCTTCATGGCCCGATTACCAAACCATTGATTATGTCACCATTGATTGGGACACGAAGGGCTTTCAAGAGATCATTAATGCTTACGGCATCGCTGCAGAATGGGAGCCGGAATTTCCGGATCCTGGTTCAACGCCGAACCACCCTCCGGTGGGGATGATGGCCATGTTCGCCGAGTTCTTCATCTCCGGGAATCTCTGATTTCTGGTCACCCGGTTTTTGGGTAAGCTGATTACTGGGAATATAATACATATTTCCCAGCTTCACACATTGGAAATGATGCGTATGCGCCACTTGGAATTCTGATGTCGGGCGCATGGCATCGTGCCTACCATTGACAAGTTTGTTGTGTTCTATCGCTTGTATGGTAGAGGTGGCTGATACATTTGTCTTCCGATTGACCGGAAGACTATTGCATTGGACACGCCTCTTCTGGACCCGCATTGGTCTCTGAAGTTCTTTTGGATTCGAGAAGATGTGATCCCTTTGTCCATGTACTGGCGCTCGGCGGACCAGCCATTGCTTGCCCTCCTGTATGTTGATCGTCCGGAAAGGTACGGGTGGTATCAGCAGCTGACCCACACCGCCACTCCAATGCGCCCCATCCCAGAATCTGCCCTTGTGAGAGTTGGGATGAGCCGCCTGTGGCCTTATCCGGACGACGTGCCATACTTTTGGAAGCCAAATGGATGTAGGTATATTTAAAATATTTGCCAGATTTTCCCGGTACCTTACCTTGGCTTATTTTATAGCTGAAGGTCTTTTGCTGTCTGTTCTTTCCGTGGATGTGCCTGGGGTTATGCACCTTACTGCTCGCGACAAGATAGACCTTCCTATCCTTGATAAGACCAAGGATAGTTTTTTGTTTCCTCACCACATCCGTCAGGAACCCGTGGTTTCTGAGGATTTGTTCGCGACAGGTAATACGTTCTGCACATTCAATCTTATGATCGAACTGCTAATATGTGATCTTGTTGCCGCCTTTGGTCGAAAGAGGAAGGAAACTTCTTCCAGCAGCGCTCCTCTGGTTGTTGCTAGTGGAAAGCAGGATACGAATCCTTCTCCTCCTCCATCTCCTCCGGCTGCAAAGAGGACTCGCCTTTGTGACCGTGTTGCAGTCCGCATGCAAAATATTCCAGGTACCTTTCCAGGGATTGCGTGTATTTAATGTTTAGCCACTGACTTGGCGATTTGCTTTCGTGCAGCCAATGTTATCCTCTTAGATTCTCCTCCTACTAAGAGTGATCCCAGCAGGTTGTCTGCTGCTGTTAAGGGAAAGTCGAAGGAGGACTCAACTTCCTTTGGTGCCCAGAAGTTGCCGACGCCGGAATCACCACCCTTTCCTCCTCCTGTTCCTGAAACTGAGGGCCCATCCAAGCGGATGCCGATACCTCCTGCGCCTCCTAACCGATCGGAGAGGGGGAGGGGGCCGCACTTTGCAAGGGGGGTCACCCGGCATGCCCATCAATGGAATGTGACTCCTTCCTTGCGATTCTTTGACGGGGAGGTGTGTTTCGATTTCTTTCATGAGGGTGTGCCTCATGCGGAACGCGAGTATCAGCGCAACCGGCCCCGGGTATCTCTTAGGAATTCGTATATATACCACCTGGCCAACTTGGTTTCCACGACCCAAGAGATGTACCGGGACTGGAACTTTATGGGCGAGAACTGGGGGTTGCAGGATAACCTCCTCGAAGAGCTCCGAGCTGAAAAGGAAAAATATCGCATCGAGGCTAACACCCAAAGGTGAAAGCTGAGAGATTCTGAACGGGCTCTCGAGCATGACAGGTAGCGTCAAGCCAATGCTGCCAAAGACTGGGAAGAGGCGTGTCAGCGACAAAATGCTTCAATTGAAGCCACGCGCGCTCACACTCGTTCCCGCGATGCTGAACTTGCTCAAGCGAAAGAAATGAGGCAAGCTCTTGAAGCTCGCCTTGCTGCTCAGGAAGAAACTCTCAGCGCTCTTCGTGCTGTCCCTGCTGAAAGGGATCAATTGATTGAAGACCTGATCAGGGAAAACACCAAGTTTATTGGTGAATAGGGCACCTTGAAGTTAAGTGGTGAGGAAGCTTCTTCTGACCGAGCTTGGTTTATGAGAGAAGGTCTTCCCAAGGTATAATCTCTTTCAGAACTTGTAAACTTGTTTTTTGATGTTTGAATGATTTTCGTAGGTTATCTCCCATATCCATAAAGGGGACAACCTAGGAGACTGCCTTGCCAATCTTCTTTGTGCATCCAGAGACTCAGGGGGTAAGGCAGGTTTCCAGGAGGGGGTAGCCTTTGTTCGGGAAGGTTGTTCCTTGGAGGATTTTGACCTTCATGGAGTAGATGTGGATGGGAAGTACGATGCACAAATTGACTCGTTTGACCAACTGCATTTTCCCATCCAAGACGCTATCCAGGGTTTTGCTAAGGCGACGGATGGCGTTCAAACTCCGCAACTATCTTTGTGAAGAATAATTTTGTTGTATATATGTCTTTCTGTTCCTGTAATCCCTTTTTTGGTTGTATATATGACATGGATTTTACATTTTGTCTTGTATGATTACAATATAAATGTGTGTGAGCTAAATCCGTTGTGTATCCAAAATATAGGATTAGGATAAATATTGGCACGCAGGCCTATCCGTTCAGGAACTAAGATGTTAACAATTTTAAAATTGGACTGCTACGCGTTCATCATGTTCGAATTATCGTTAATTTCATGACATTAAACAAAAACTTGGTACGTAGACCGAAACTTAGGGCGCGCAAGCCAATAAAGAGGCACGCAGGCCTGGAAGAAAATTACGTAGATTAAATATAACACCTTCGTAATTGTGCGACGTTCCAGGTTCTGGGATTGGGAGTGCCATCTAACTTTTTTAACTTGTAAGCACCCTTTCCCAGTATTTCGTCCACTTCGTAAGGGCCTTCCCATGTGGGAGTTAACTTTCCCGGTAATTCGGCGTTTGATACCTCATGTTCCGGAAGACATAGTCCCCCTTGTGGAATTCGCAGATGTTCACCGGCGCATCGTAATATTTCTAGAGTTGGCTCTTGTATTTGCTTTCTCGTAGGGCTGCCAACTCACGTATTTCCTCCAGGAGGTCTAGGTTTATTTTGAGTTATTTTTCGTTGTCTTCCATCATGAGAATTCTTGCGGATGGGAGTCCAATCTCGGCCGGAATCATTGCTACTGTGCCATAAGTCAAGCTAAATGGCGTCTCTGAGTTGCTGGTCTTTTTACTGATGCGATGCGCCCATAGCACATGGGGCAACTCGTCGACCCACCCTGTTCGTTTGGTTCCCAATCTGGCCTTGATGCCTTCTTTGATGCTTCGGTTGGCTCGTTCGACTTGTCCATTGGCTTGCTGGTGGGCAACTGATGTGAACACTTGTTTTATTTGCAACTCGGATAACCATTCCTGGAGGCTGCTGTCGGCGAACTGAGTACCGTTATCGCTGACTAGTGTCTGGGGGAGGCCGAAACGACAAATGATATATTCCCATAGGAATTTCTTCACATTCGTTGCCGTTATATGGGCCAATGGTTTGGCCTCCACCAACTTCGTGTAGTACTCTATGGCATCTAACAAGAACTTCACATGCCCGGGAGCCTTGGGGAACGGTCCCATGATGTCTATGGCCCACTTTTGGAAAGGCCATGCTGTAGTGACTGGGACTAGGTCATTCTAAGGTCGCAGCGTTCGGGGTGATTGTCTTTGACAAGCATCGCATTTCTGGATTTCTTTGAGAGCGTCCATGTGCATGCTCGGCCAATAATATCCTGCGTTCATTATTTTTTGCTACCACCATCCTTGGTCCTACGTGCAGCCCGTAGAAGCCTTCGTGGATTTCTCGGAGTACGTAGTTGGCATCGTCGGCATCTACACACCTGAGCAACGGACCAAGGAAGGACTTACGGAAGAGAACGTTGCCGTGAAGTTGATAGCATAACGCCTTGTGGCGAATCTTTCTTGCTTCTACTCTGTCATCAGGTAGGATGCCGGAGGACAAGTACTCGATTAGAGGTGTCATCCACGAGACTGTGCCAGTCTGGATGACCATTACTTGATGTTAAGGTATGGATGGGCTGCCCAAGACCTCAATCCTCACATCTCTGCCTATGTGTTCAAAACTGGTGGATGCCAATTTACTTAAAGTATCCGCGAGTCAATTCTCACTCCTTTTAATGTGGACCACTCTGCATGTAGTGAACTGTTGCATGAGGTCTTTAGCCTGGGACAGATCTGAGGCCATAACGTCGTTTTTAGCCTCATAAGTCCCTGAGAACTGTCCTACAATAAGCATGGAATCGACCCAAGCTTCCAGAAATTTCACACCAAGTTTTTTCGCAATCCGCAGCCCCACCAGGAATGCTTCATATTCGGCTTCATTATTTGTGCTTTTGAAGTTCAATTTGATGGCCTAAGTGAACTCTTGGCCGTCTGGGTTGATCAGCTTTAAGCCCGCGCCTGATCCCTCCCCCCTTGATGCTCCGTCCGTAAACAGAGTCCATTGTTGACTTTCGTCAGACGGGGTCGGGGGTTGCTGCTCGAACAAGCATTCTTGGACTTTACCCGTTGGTACTTCCGTGACGAAGTCTGCCAAGACCTGACCTTTGACTGCGGGTCTGGGTTTATACTCGATTAAGTGTTCACCCAGTTCTATTGCCCATTTGGCAAGTCTTCCAGACAACTCGGGCTTGGTCAGCACATTCTTCAACTTGTAATCAGTCAACACATATATTGGGTGACCCTGGAAGTACCTCTTCAACCTCCTTGCCGCATACACTAATGCCAAAACGAGTTTCTCAAGCATCGAATACCGCGTTTCGGCATCTGACAGTGTTCTGCTGACATAGTAGATTGGCGTTTGTACTGTCTTCCTGTCTGTTAGGAGAACTGCTCCTATTGCGATGTCGGACGCGGATAGGTACAACGTGAGAGGCTCTCCTTCTTGAGGTGCAGTTAATATTGGAAGTTCCATGAGACACTTCTTTACTTCGAGGAAGGCTTGTTCTGCTTCTAGTGTCCATTTGAAATGTGCCTATTTCAGGCAATTCCGTAATGTAGACACGAAAGGATAGGATTTGGCTGCATGGTTCGCAAGGAACCTATTCAAGGCAACCAACCTTCCGTTCAGTTTCTGGACTTCTTTTAACGAGGACGGGGAGGGCATTCGAGCGATTGCCTGAACTTTGTCCGGTTTTGCCTTGAATCCGTCTCCCGTCACTATCACTCCCAGGAACTTCCCTTCCACCATTCCGAATGAACACTTCGAAGGATTTAACTTCACGTTGATTTTTCGCAATGTGGAAAAGACGTATTCAATGTCTCTCAGCATTTTGATCTTCGTCAATGCTTTTTATGACCAAATCATCCATGTAAACTTCAAGGTTCTTTCCAATTTGATTGCGGAATGTGTTGTCCATCATATGCTAATACGTGGCACCCGCGTTCTTTAGACCAAATGGCATCATTTTGAAACAAAATGTGCCTTGGTCGGTACGAAAAGCGGTTTTGTCTTCGTCGCGGGCTGCCATCCGTATCTGGTGATAACCCTTGTAAGCGTCTAGGAAGCATTTGAATTTGAAGGGCGCGACCGCGTTAACTTTAAGATCGATTTTCGGCAGCGGGTAACAATCTTTTGGGCACGCCTTGTTCAAGTCTTTAAAATCGATACCCATCTGCCATGAATCATTACTTTTAAGGACCATCACTGGGTTGGCAACCCATGTCTGGTATTGGATTTCGCGAATGATCCCAGCACGCAGCAGGTCTTGCACCTGCTTGTTCATGGCCTTGGTTTGCTCAGGTCCCATCTTTCTTCTCTTTTGAATGATCGGTGTATACGCCGGATTGACCCGTAACCGATGTTCTGAAATTTCCCGCGGAACGCCTGTCATATCTGAAGGCTTCCAGGCAAAGATATCAGCGTTTCTGATCAACAGTTGTTTCAAAAAGACCCGTACTGTTTCTAAGATGGTTGCCCCGATAATAACGGTCTGTTCTAGGTATTCCGGATTGACAACACATTTCTCAAGCTCCGTTCGCAGTGTCTTTTTGGGGACCTTCGCAGGCTTCGAACCTTCTGTTGCATAACAATTCTTGTTGACTCGGATAATGGCTATCCCTATTCGCGTGGGCAGTCCCACCGCGCCATGTGTTGTGGAAGGGTTGGCGTTGAAATCACCGATTGCTTCCCGTCCTAAGATTATGTCATGTTTAGATCTCGCGGGTAGGACGAGGAACTCGACATCCTCGGTCCTCGTATGAATTTCGTCACTTAGCGTAACTAGGAATGTTATGACCCCCTTGGGGTGCATAACTTCATACCCAAACCCGGAGACTAAGGCATGCACAGGTTTCAACTTTGCTTTATCTTCATCGTCCAGCTGCTTGAAACATTGTTCGTACATTATGTCGGATGTGCTTCCCATGTCGAAGAAGACATACTGCGATCGATAATGACCAAATAGAGCTGTGACGATTAGAGGTTGCTTCATACATGGGCCTCCTTTCATTCTTGGAAAAGTTACCGGCTGGCTTTTCCACTCATCTTCGTCCGCCTCCATCCGCTTAAACTTCCGAGTAGCCCCCCTTGGATCATGTGCACGTTTAAATCTTTGATCTGCTTTAGCGGGGGACCTTTGTCTGCTAGAGTTGTGTTCTTTTTTGGACCCTATCGCACGTTTTTTAGTAGATGGTCAAGATTTCCGAACTTTATGGTGGATTACGCACTCATTTGTGTCATGTCCGATATCTTCGTGGAACATGCAGTGTTTGTTCGGATTCAGGTTCACTCGCTTGATCAGCGGTTGAGGCTTCCTAAACTCAATGTTTTCCGTTGTTAGGATTTCAGACGGAGTTTTCTTCAAAGGGGTCCAATGCTATCGGTCAGACTTGCCCGCTGTTCTATCTTTTTGTTTCTGCCCAATCAGTGATCTGGCATCAAACTGCTTGGAAGAGCTTTCCGGGGGTTGAATCCTTGACCATATTGAACCCCTTTCTTCCTTTTTCGACTGAGCATTCCGAGGTTCAGTTTTTGTAGCCTGTTTGGGCGCCTCCCGCCCTAACAATTTTTCTATGGCTGCAAAGACCTTGGTCGCGGACATGATTCTGTCCCAAGTCTGAGGCATAACATCCCGACCTGTTAAATATCTAACCATCTCTAGGCTTTTTGCGTTTACTCGGAATGCTCCCCTCAGCATATCTTCACTGATCCCCCCAATATTCAAACTCTTGTTGTTGAATCTGGTGATTAAGCTTTCCAGTGATTCGTTATCTCACCGGACAACACTCAGGATCTTTGAAGGATCCCTGGTGTGCTTACGTTGTTGACTGAAATGCTATGAAAATTTTGCTACTAGGTCGTCCCAGCTTTTAATTTGACCGTCTAGTAGTTTCTCGAACCACTCTCTGGCTGCTCCCGTTAGTGTCAATGCGAACATGTGACACCAATAAGGCAGCGTCCATCCACTTACTCCGCCCAATGCTGTGAAGTTCAGCAAATGATCGCTCGGATCCGTCATTCCATTGTACTTTCCCAAATTGCTCGGGATTTTGATATTCGTTGGGAAGGGGGCGGTTGCTATTGGCAGAATGAACTTTGACTTTTCCGCTAATGCAGCGGGTTGGTACGATTTTGTGAAATCTTCTTCTACATCGCTGAAGTATTTAGCATGCTTCACTAATGGCCTGGGGCGGCTAGAGGTTTCTCTACCATAATCCCAGCTACCGTCACTCGCGTAATCCTCCTCTTGTTTGAAAACCTCTTTCTGTCGGGCATCTCGCGGGGTTATATGGGATAGGGTACGCTGAGTATGGTGACTTCTTTCGCGGATTCTTGTAAGCGACCGACCAGCTGATCGAGAGTTGTCTTCCAACTCTGGATCTTGAGTGCGTCGGACTGCTTGTGGAGGTGACGGAGATGACGAATCATGCGTCAGTGTTCTGGCTTGAACCTGGTCTCTTCTTATCCTTCGCTCATACTCCTCTTTCAATCGTTGTTTTTCTTGTTGGTACCACTCTTCGGGGGTGAGGATGTTTTTTCCAGATCTAGCCTGGTAAACTCTCGTTTCGTCCCCATCAAATCTGGGAAATTCTCCAGCTCCGTCTTCCAGAGCCGGTGTACGAGTGGTCCTTTGGATCTCAATGACATTGTGCCTCGAGAATTCTCCGGCTCTGTCTTCCAAGACCGGAGTTCGGGTATTCCTACGAGGTGAAAAGTCTTCAAATCTTGGAACTTCTCCGGTCCTCTTTTCGAAGGCCGGAGTTCTGGTGCTCCGGCCAAGTTCATCCGACACATGTCCTTCATGGACTGAATCGTCCAGAATTTCAGTACAACGGGATCTTGTCGTGGCAGCCGAAGGCTGTTGGTTCTGACTCATCTTCAGGTCACAGTGAATCGAAAAACCCGTAAAAAACCATGTATCTAGCTAAAACCGGATGGCGCCAACGAAGAAACACTAGATCAAGCTGGATAGTCCGATCCGATGAATCTCCGACTGTTAGTATTCTGAAGTGCTATAAGAACGAACAGATCCAAGCTAGTGCCTGCAAAACAGAAAACCGTTGAATCTCGTTACGAGAAGGACAGTACTGTATTCTGGTTGGAAATAATACGAGTACCGGTATATTACGTAAGGCTTGAGAGTGTGAATGAATACCTTGAAGAGATGATCTTCGTATTTATAGCCGAAGGTGGAGGGAAGGTGATTGGTGGAGTTGTCATTATCGAGTTATTCCCTCTCTACCTGAATGGACACGTGTCGAACCTTTATTGGGTGTGACAGCCTGAACCCGTTTATGGGGTAGCCATTACCTGTGCACGTCGTGGGATGGCCATTACGTGTCCAGGTGTCATCTTTTCCTTGGTCGATGTCGCTATCAGGGGGTGATGAGGGAATCTTCTAGAAATAGTTTGTTACAACTGCTCTTCCATATCACTTGGGGATCATATGCGTGATGAATCCCTTGTGTTGCTTGTGGGTTCCTCCCGCGGATGCTCGTTGGTAATCCGCGGGCTATAACTGGAGATCCGCGATGCGTGTTTTGGGTCGTGGATGTCTTTCCAGTCCACGTGTTCCTTGCACAGATGTCTTTTGACGATCCGCAGGTCGGATAGGGAATCCGCGGGTGGCGGATGTTTCCGGACCATCCGCGGGGTAGCTTTGCTACCCTCCCTCTATAACTATGTAGGCTGTAGCCTCATCAAATGTATTGATGTCGGTCCAACCAGATTATGTAAAGACCGCACCGCACCGCACTAATGATTTCATCATGAAAACTCACCATTTATGAGCTCGTCGAAACTCGGAACCTCCATCCCTTACTCCGGCTACCTGCAACTCATAAAAAACCCTCAAATCATTTTTCCGATCTCTGTTAGAATCTGCTCACCCATCCCAGATCCGCTCCACACGGTGTCGGAGTTTTGCCTTAATCACAATACTCAACCATCCCCGCTTAAAATCACCTTCATTTGATATTCTGGTTGTTCGGCGTGAGCAGAGTGGTGGGCCTTTGGTGGAGTGAAGATGAAGAGTAAGTGGGATTGTTTAATATTTGGGTTTTAATGGAGTCGATGGTGGAGCCGAAGAGGATTTGGAACTGGATAGGGTTGGCGATGGTGTGTAATGGTGGTCCGGTGGTGGGTGGTGCTTGTGGTTTGGGGGAGAGAGAGAAGATATATTTTAGTTTTCATATATATATATATATGGGAGGGATATTTTAATAACCTTGTTGAGTTTTAAGAACTTAAAAACTTCATTATTGACCACACATTTAATTAAATAGATTTGATTACGTGGTTGAGATTAAATATGATTAAAAAATTAAAGTAGAAGAGAAAATAAAGATGTATAGTGATTACACAAATTTAAACGTCCGTTACACATATGTAATAAGTTGACTTGGTGCGTAAAAAAATCTGTACTTTTTTTTACGTATATGCAACCTACATATATTACACATGTGTTAAAAAATTAAAAAAAAATATTGTTATGTTGAGTTATTTCGAGTTTTTAAAACTCAAAGTGTTTCTCATTTGAAATCTCCCCTATGTATGTATATATATATATATATATTGCTTTTTAATGCATATTAATAATAAGTGGTTAAATTACTATTATGTCCATCACATGCTAGGAGTCAATTGACTTTTTGGATTCCCGTTAGTGTAAAGGATAAAAAGCGAGACACACATTCATTTTAAGGACTAAACTTCGGGACATGATTTATGAATCGACTATTTTTAAAAGACAAAATTTATAATTTTGTCTTTTACCCCAATAATGTCATGACTAATTAAAAAATAGAAGATTATTCCCAACTTAAACAAAAGTAGAAGTAATAAAAATACAAGAAATATGTATATTTTTTTATATAATTTTTTTAGTTTCAAAACTCATTTCCTTTCATGTAATTCTATTTTCTTAATATTTGGTTAGCTTGTTCTAATCATCATCTTTTTACAAACTTTTTTCCTTTCAAAAAGAATATATTTATATAATCTTTTAATAATTCAACGGAAGTTTGGTTACGAGTCTTCAATTATTCAATTACTCAAGCTGCGTTGCTGGCCTTTTAGGTTACATATCTAAGAGCATTCTCATCTCACCCCCTATTTTTAAACCAAAAATTATACTAAAACTCACTACATTTTCTCTCTCTATTTCAATCAAATAATACTTTTTATACCTTTTATCATTATCTTTTTTTTTTCTTTCACTCACAACCACTTTCAAAATATATTAAAAAATTATATGGGGTGAACAGTAGCTTTTCAAATATACAGAAAAATCACTACTTTTTCTAAAATATAAAAACTTTTCACTCACAACACCCTAAATCACTCTCTAAATTATAAAAACACCCCTCACATTAAATGAAGGGTTGGATGAGAATGTTATAATGCATTCAAAGTAATGAGGCATATATCTAACACAACCAAGTTGATGGCGGATTGGCACTTTAACTTTTAAATGAGAGGTAATTATGAGTTTAAAGTTTAAACACAAAGCTGTAAAGTGGTTTTCTATAACTTTGTTTACTGTCTTTTTCTATATACCCAAATGCCAAATGCTAAAAAAGGAAAAAGAAAAACAGAAAGAAATTAAAGTTAAAAAACGTTAAAAGGAAAGAAAAGAATTAAACCTTCCATGGAAGATGAATACATGAACCACAGTAGCGGCAAGACACGAGAAACTAGCCGCATAACCCATGACGAGAAAAATGCTAAGGTAAATTTGACCTTCTCGACCATAAGCATCCGAGTCGAAGTGGAAATTGGAGTCGATAATGGCGGAGGTAATATACGATTGCCCTGTGGCGGTGAAGAGATCATCCGAGAATATTGGAAACCTTTTGGCTTCATAGACATTGAACCAATATGCCAAAGGTGTTATAATATAAGTAACCACGCCATAGCCAACTGCAATGTTGGCTGTGGCGAACCATGGGCTAGCCAAGGGGCTACCAAGATAAGACGATATGCTTGACCAATCCAGCCCAATAACACCAACACCGAGACTGTGAAGGCCCGACCCAATTTGTTGGGTTAGTACAGATTTAGGAAAGGTCCAACATAACCACGAGAGGGATGTAAGCATTGGGAAAAGATATCCTGGGAGAACATAGTAAGTGAAACTGCAAACGAACGCAACGAGAAAGAACTTGTTACGTGTTAGCCCGGCCTTTGGTCTCGTCTCTTTCTCATGTAATGTCCTGCAAAAGAACATGATGTAATGCCAAGCTTTGGAATTCACTTTTGAGAGTCTAAAATCTATATTATCTTACCTTCACTCCAACTCCGCCACCTACTAGAAAAATAGTGTTTTCCTACTCATATTTGTGAGACATATATTGTAATTAATATATTTATTCGTGTATTTGTGCTAAAGTTTTCGTAAGAAAATGACCACTTTTCTAGTAGTAATATAAAAATTTTTGTTGGTGAAGCTATTTGAATCTCTTTTTCAAAATGACTTGTTTTTCAACCTAAGCTTATTTTGGGTGGATCCATTGTGACCCAAACTAAGTTTTGACCGGTCACTGGCGGTTTGAAATTTATCACGACACGAAGTTAACATAAAATTTATGGGTTCGGGTTTAGTTTAAACAGGTTAGGGACAACAATTTAGCTAAACATGCTATGTTCGTGTAAACCCAACGATTACACGGGTTGACCCGTTTAATCCACTTCTTTGTTTTTATTAATTTTTTGAAAATGTTTTATATAATAACTAAAACTATTTTTATATCAAAACCTAAAAGTTTTAAAATAGATCAAACATAAAAGCCTAAAAAATTGTAACATGTACAGGTTAAACGGGACATGTGTCATTTTCGGTTCACGCTAGCTGCTACATCACTTCCGAATTCATATTAAACTTTTGGGTTTGTCCTATTTCCCTACCCGTGGACATGACCAGTTTAACACGCCTATCATGCTTAATTTAGTAAACTGATTACGAAGGTGCCCACACTTAAGAATTTTTTTTTTTAATAATAATTGTATTTTTAAGAACTGTCAACTATATAGGTTACCTGAAGAGGGAAACCTGCACAAGATTCTGGGGCCACCCAAAAAGTCAACGTCTTGCCATAAAATATCTTGACAGCACTTACAATATGAATGGCATACGGATTGGCAGCACCAGAGTTGGCAAAGATGGTAATCAAGACATGCTCTTTAACATTAAAGGGTCCAGGGTTAAGGTTAAACTCATACTTTGTTCCCTGGAAGAAAACCCTGCGGGTGATGGTGGCGGCCATGAGGTGGCCGAGCGGGACGACTGCGATCTGGGCGGAGATGGAGGTGATCGAGAGTGGCTCACGCCGGTACCAGAAGAACTGGTTTAAGAATGAAAGTAGGATGCATGATGTTATTCCCAGTACCCACATCCTGAAAGTGGCCACTGGTAAGCTTGGGTCGTCGGTTACTGGGACCGTGACGGCTACTTCCTCTATCGGTGAATTCTCGTGTTCATCGGCCTGAACTGCACGTTTTAAAAGTAACGTGTGTAGGTGACCGTTCATATCTTAAAATAAAAACGGGTTTTATTAATATGAATTAGAATACATAAAGCAAACAGTTTCTCAAAAAAATCAAAAGATGGCAAAATGGTGTATTTTATTTGAGTTGGTGTTATTAAAGGCTGCTTACTGATCAACGGAGATGTGATTTGATGGTTGTGTTCTTCAAAGTTGTTCATCTCTCCTTCACTGGTTCTTAATTTGTGGCTTGGATGATTATTATCAGAAGCAGAAGAAATAATTGAGAATCTATAACGTGTCGCAAGATTTTTACAATGATTTTGAGTGGTCACCGTTTCAATGAATTTAAAGTCAACCACGCTGAGACTGTTTTTTCTAATTTAAAAAAAAAAAAAAGACTTAAACTAAGTGAAATTTCTTTATCAAAATAAACCTTGTGAATTAAATTCTTTTTTACTTGTTTTAAAAACTGTACGTCTGTACTGGTTATTGAGCGAGGTGTTATATCGGTTGATCGTCGTACTGCTTTAAATCGGAGTAAAATTAGTTAATTATAATTTTTTTGCTAAAATATAGAAAAGCCTAAAATTGTAAAATATAAGAATGCAAGAGAATAAAATACTAAATTGTGTAGTTGTAGAAAAATGATGACATGAAAGAAAGGAGTAATGAAAAAGAGAAAGTGAAAATCTCATAATGGTTACAATACAAAAAACAAGCAAACTATATATATAGACAATCATATGTTGATCAGTTCTTCACGTATGAAATAGAAAACATGAATGTCATGATAAACCTATAACTAAAACATACCTGTTATAGCAGAGAGAGTAGCCATGGCTGATGAGAATCCTCGAGACGACATGATAGTCAGTTTGGTCAAGTTCCCCTTTAGGATGTATATATTAATAATGGGGATTAAGGTTCTTTGAGGAAACCAGATATAGAGAGATATAAGGGTCACGAATTTCTTTAGGTTTTTTCTTATGATGCTAATTAATCTCTTCCATGTATTTATATACACCCAAGGGGAAACCCTTGATTAGCAAGTAATGGTAATATGGTCTATCAACAATTATCTAGCTAATATAATAATAAGGTATAATTTAATTATTTTGATCTATTATTATATAAATGATAATGATGGCCATACATAAATATATATATCCATATATATATATATATACATAAATATATATGAGCGTTAGATTAGTCTACAGATGTTAACACTTATTTTAGCTTTAAACTCAAATTGGAGCAGATAAATACAGTAATTGAATTGAATATCAGCTCAATACCCCCATTAATCATACTGCAGTACTTGTTTAAAACCTAAGTAGTTATGATCAAAATTCTATAAGTAAGCCCTTCAAATATTTGATTTGTATACTAATTTGTCTATATGTCATTACGCATGCAGAACATTTAAGAGACATACAAAATCAAAACTAAGGAAATTTTTATTAAATAAAAATATAAATAAGCACAATATGCAATCAAATAAGGTCTTCAGTAAATCCCATATTAGCAACATGTTGTTCAAAAACTTTAGGTGGGAGACCTTTAGTCATCGGATCCGCTAACATATTATCTGTACTAATATGCTCAATACAAAATTTATTTTCCTAAATTTGTTCACACAAGAACAAATACTTTGTATCAAAATATAAACCAGCTCCAGTCGAACTGTTACTGTTCGAGAAACTAACGGCAGCTGAATTATTACAATAAAGCTTCAATGGTCTAGAAATGGAATTGACTATTTTGAGTCCAGAAATCAGATTTTTAAGCAACATTCCACAGTAGGTTGCATTATAAAAAGCTATATATTCTGCCATCATAGTGGAAGCCGTCGTTAGCTATTGTTTATGACTCCTCCATGAGATGGGCCCGCCTGCTAACATAAAGATATACCCCGAAGTGGACTTCTTGTCATCTTTGCATTTAGCGAAGTCAGAATCAGAATAACCTACCACTTCTAAATTATCACTTCTTCTATAAGTTAATATGTAGTCTTTAGTTGCAGATAACGAAGCACCTTCTTAGCTGCTTTTCCAGTGCTTAAGGCCAGGATTATTCTGATAACGGCCTAACATTCCAGAAATATAAGCAATATTTGGACGAGTACAAACTTGAGCATACATAAGGCTCCCGACTACTAATGCATATAGTATCATTCTCATTTGCTCCTTTTCTACCTCTGTTTTCGAACGTTGGAACGCACATAAAACGTCTCATTTAACTACTGGAGCTGCAATTGGGTTACAATATTGCATCTTGTAACGAGTAAGGACACGATCAATGTAGGCCCTTTGAGTTAATCCTAAGATCCCTCTGTATCTGTTTCGGTTAATTTTGATGCCAATAACATAAGAAGCATCTCCGAGATCCTTCATATCGAAGTTATGCGAGAATAATCGCTTCGACTCATGCAACATGTCTAAACTATTACTTGCCAATAAAATATCATCTACGTAAATGACAAGTATAGTAAATTTACTCCCACTCATCTTGAGGTTGGTGCATTGATCCACTTGATTCTTTGCAAAACCTTGTTTCTTCATGACTTCATCAAACTTTAGGTACTATTGACGTGATGCTTGTTTCAACCCATATATTGACTTCTTCAGCTTACAGACTAGATGTTCTTGACCTTTAGGTGTAAAAGCTTCAGGCTGTTTCATGTACAAATCTTCGTCTAAATTGTCGTTTAGGAAAGCGGTTTTTACGTCCATCTGATGCAGCTTTAAATCAAAATGAGCTACCACTACAAAAAAATGCCATATAGTGGCACACGTTTTTAATGGCATCTAACTTTTGTGTCGCTATTTTAAGTTTTAATGACACTTTATGTATGCCACATTTGCTTGACATACACTTTTTTGTGACATTTAGTATTTGTGCCACTAAATTTAGGATTTAATGGCAATTTGTGTATGCCATAATTGCTTGGTACACTTTTTAGTGACATTTAGCGTTTACGTCACTAAAATTTAGCCATTTAATGGCACATAGCGTATGCCTTGTTTTCTAGGAAACATTTATAGTGACATTTGTCGTTTTTCACGTAAATTTAGATTATTAATGATACACATTTTTATTTTAATTACATAATCCAGTATTTATACCATAAAGTTGAAGTTTCATCATGGGAAATCTACTACTTAGTGTTTCTTCATTGGCGCCATCCGTGCATAAAGCTAGAACTTCATTTTTCTCCAGTTTTTTCAAACTTCTAGAAAGATGGTTAAAGAAACTCCGGTAACCACAACCCCAGCTACTGGAGGGAATACCGGCAACACAGTTTTTACAAACACTACCCCGGTTACCCAAGCCGGGGCAAGTGAAGTAAATTTTACGAACACTACCCCAGTTACCCAAGTTGGGGCAAGTGCAGTAAATAATCGCCCACTGGGATTCACCGATACCCAGTTTAAAAAACGAACAAGACTCCCCCGCCAAACTCTCGATGAAGTTAAGGCATGGGCGGAGGCACGACAAAAGGAATTCCAAGCTGAGTTGGACGAACGCTTGCGTTCCGTCCAACAGGCCGACGAATTCGAAGAATACTTGGACAATGACTCGGAGGAATCCGACTCCGACGCGAACCCTCGCCATAGGGCAAAAGGGAAGCGTAAGGAAACGGACTCCCAACCGAGAAGGCATTTTGGACAAGCCTTCAAACCAAAAAGCACAGGTGGAAGTTCACGAGACTTCTCCAAAACGTTCAGACCGAACGTTGCAAATGCGGGAACGTCCAAATTTGCAAGGGACATTGCGGAAGCAATTGCCCCAAAAAGTGCCAAACAAATGCCCAACATAGGCACTTATGATGGTATGTCCGACCCAGACGACCATTTGAACAGGTTCATAGCAGGGGCAACCGTCAGCAACTGGACGGAACCCACGTGGTGTTACATGTTTCAAATGACGCTGGTGGGGGCTGCTAGGGTTTGGTTTGATCGTTTACCGGTTAACCACATTTACGACTGGGCAGACTTCCAGCAGAAGTTTAGCCAACACTTCAGCCAGCAGCGAAAGTATACCGAGGAGCAATGGACAATCCTCAAATGCATACGGGAAGAAGATGAATCTCTGCCAAACTTCATCACTCGCTTCAACTCAAAGAAGTTAAGTTTGGGCAATATCAGCGAGGATCTTGTTCGCGCAGCCTTCATCCAGGGCGCGCAGGACCCAGAGCTTATCCGCACCCTAACGGGTAAAGATGGAATGCCATCCACATGGGATGGCATCATGACAGCAGCCAAACGCTATGCGGAAACGGAGAAGCAACTGGGTAGAGACCTTCCGCAGAGCACAAACCTTTACACCCAGAGGACGAGAGAGGACAACGTCCTCACCGCCCGATTGAACAAAAAACGGAAGCAAGGCATTTGGCAGTCAAGGGTAAACTTTGACACCTCATCCGGCTTACAGCACCGATTGGGTGAAAGGGATAATGTAAAGCTGCACCGGAACTCCAGATGGACGCCACTTACCAAAAGCGTCACTGACATATTTGCTACTGAAGAGCTCCCATGGCCAAAGCCTCCAGTAATCCGACATCGTCACGATGCTGATCGGAGCAAGTACTGTGACTATCACAGAACAAAAGGCCACAACACTGAAGAATGCATAGACGTAAAAGACATGGTCGAAACATTCGTCAGAGATGGGACGCTCGCACACCTCGTGGCGAAATAAAAGCTAAGCAGGCAGGCAGGTGCGTGTGGAACCATGGCTGGGGTAAACATGAATAAAAAATCAGCTTCAATATGGAGACTACATGCTGCGTAAAGAACGAGATCCCGAAACAGGTGCGTGTCGGCTCGATGGCACTCCTGTCCCAACATGGAAGGGAGTTCAATTACACAGTTTGCATGTAATCAATTCCAATTTGTACAGAAAAGGCCAAGAGCCACTTCTAATGGAAATGATTCTCTTTCAAACGTCGAAGCTGATGATTTACATTTATACTTTTGTACACACTAATATGCCGGTTTTCACCGCATAATTACAAAAAACGTCATTGCATGGGAAGGCGGTCCTACCCGCACGAACCCAAAAAGCATGATAAACCTTCACGCAGGTCAGTTGAAGGGGAAAAAAGTTACCATATGAAAGTGCTGGTCTATCCGCATGAATCATTCGAGGGAACTGCACCAACCTATCAACAACCGCGCGTGGGACGGTTCAAAATTCTTAAGAGGAAAAGGTAAACCTATACGCAGGTCAGATATGGGTAAAGTTATGCCATCCTACTAAGTGCAAGTGACGGGTCTACCCGCACAATCACGAAAGAGGAAGCAAAACTTCACACCTATTATCAGCCACGTTCAAAGGTTAACTTATCCTCAACAGGCAAACCTTCACGCAGGTCAGTTGAAGGAGGAGTTCAATTATTCCATTAAATGAAATTGCCGGTCTATCCGCATGAATCATGAAAGGAAAATGAACACTAACCTATCAACAACCGCGCGTCGAACGGTTAAAACTATCCAACACTGGTGACGGCATTCACATTACGTGAAGTCGTTGCGTGGGAAGGCGGTCTTACCCGCACGAACCCAATAACGTGGCAAACCTTCACGCAGGTCAGTTGAAGGAGAAGAGTTCAATTATTCCATTAAATGAAAGTGCCGGTCTATCCGCACGAATCATGAAAGGAAGATGAACACTAACCTATCGACAACCGCGCGTCGAACGGTTCAAAACAAAATTCTTAAAAAGGTAAGAAAAACCTACACGCAGGTCAGGTATGGGTAAAGTTTTGCCATCCTACTAAGTGCAAGTGACGGTTCTACCCGCGCAATCACGAAAGAGGAAGCAAAACTTCACACCTATTATCAACCACGTTCAAAGGTTAACTTATCCTCAAAAAGTAAGAAAAACCTACACGCAGGTTAGATAAAAGTTAAAGTTTAGCCATCCTACCAAGTGCAAGTGACGGTTCTACCCGCACAATCACGAAGGAGGAAGCGAAACTTTAACCCACTATCAACCACGTTCAAAGGTTCTTATTCTAAACACTTGGAAAATTGCTATTTTAAACTAAGTATGCAAGTCATAAGTTTATAAAGCAAAGAATCCAATGAAAGGAATAACAATCGTATATTTCAATGATATATTACAACAGTGGCCGGGTAACTACCCGCCTAAAAGAAATCTATACAAAGCTAAGTCTATCCTAGCAGTGGGAAGGGATCTTCAGGATCAGGCTTCAGGGCCACCTCCGCTTGGACCAGCACCGTCAGAGAGCGGCTGCCCAAGGAAAGCCTTAAGGATGTTTAGCCCATCATCAGCAGCAGCAGCTTCATTCACCTTCTCCACCACTGGATGCGGGAAGGCAGCGTACTGGTTCACAGCTTGGTCATAAGCAGCTTCAGTATTAACATTGAATAAAGGGAAGTTGGAGGGCGGAAAGCCTCTCTCAGCAAACCCTAGACCAAGCAGGAAGCCAGTCTTCTCCCCATCCTCATGAGAAGCGTTGAGGGCTGCGCTCATCGCATCGTCATAAGAGGTCTCTGAAAGGACCCGACGCACAACCTACAAAAGAATACAAGTTAGAACATTTTCTAATTACGAGCGGAAAGCGTAAAGAAAAAGATAAAGATACCTGAGGCAACGCTTCTCGAAGCAGCCATTGGAGGGTAGCTTGACTTTCTTTGTAAGCACGTTCGGCTCCGCTTTTATCAAGGTTGGCAAGTTGAACTTCCTTGGCGGCAGCCTCTTCGACGCTTTTGAGTTTCCTTTCAGTGCGGTCAAGCACCCCCCTCTGGTCAAGGATCTCTTGCAGCTTCTTGGCATCTTCCATTGCCAAGGCGTCATGAGCATGCTGAAGAGCCTTTAATTTGCATTTAAGCTGCTCATTCTCTTCGCGAAGCGGCTCAGCAACAGCTTCAGCCTTGGCAGCCCTCTCAGTTAAGTTTCGCGCAGTCTCCTTAGCCAGCCGAAGCTGTTCATTCACAGCTTGGGCAGCCTTGGAGCGGGCCTCGAGTCGCGCCTGGACTTCAACCTCGAGGGCCTTGAATGCTCTCTCCTTCTCGGCGGCGGCAGCGGCCAACTGCCGGTTCTCCTCCCGCAGAGCCCGCGTCTCAGATATTTCTTTGGCGCGAGCTGCTTTTAACTTGTCGTTTTCACGACAAAGCAGCTCGACGCGGGGCTGCATCCGGGCTTGGAGAACCCGAAGCTCATTGGTTAGCCTACCCTCCTGGTAGCTAGCCATGGCTTCCCCCAACGCACCATGAGGAGCAGCGTGGCGAGCCCAATCCACGCACTCCACAGGGGTGCGAAGGGTTGTTCCTCGGCGTATGTTCCATCTTGGAACATACACTTCATTGGAATCCGACACTGCAAAAAAAAAAAAAAAAAAAAAAACAAAGGCAGTTAGGAAAAGATGACAAAAATATACAAAGGAAAAAGAACCCTACGTACCTGTAGGGTCAATAACAGGCCGATAGCCGCCAAACCCATCACCTGAACCTAAAGGAAATCCATCCAACAGGTCAGGCAGATGGGAAGGTGGCGTAGATCGGCGGGAAGCCCGGCGCGTACCTGATGGTCCGGCCGTCGGTGCCGGTGGCGCAGGTATAGTGGCAGCCGCTGTGGTAGCCATTGTTGGCGTCGCCTCCTCAGCAACAGTAACCGCCGGCTCCGTGAAAGATGCTGTAAAAATTGCACTCACGGCCGGCGGAGACACCTCAGCTGGAACAGCCTCAGGAAGGCTGGAACCAACGGAAGCAGGCGCAGACGCCTGGGTCGACGCCTCGGGAAGGCTGACCGAGCCTTCCCTCATTGGCGGGGGAATACTTGCTCCAACTACACCCGGGAATGCGTCAACATCCACACCTGCACAAGCAAAAGTGTTAGAAAAATTTATTTGAAACAACAAATCTAGACAAGAATTATGGGGGTACTTACGGGGTTTCTTGAGCTTGAACGTACGGACGAGCGGGGGCGAACCCGATGGAGCCGGCCTCTTGACACCGGTAACCGTCGTCGTCGCTGCCTCCCCGGAGGTAACAGCTACAGCCTCCGGAGCGGTGGTCTCCTCACCACCGGGCTTCCCCGCCACCTCTGCACTATCTGACTCCGAGTCAGATAGGACTACCGGGTCGGCCGTAGAGGCCACCTTCTCCTTGCCTTTCCCGACGGCAGCCTTTTTCTTCCGCACCAGTGGAGGACCTTCTGCGGATTCCTCAGAAGAAGAAATGTCAACTCCAGCAGCAGGCACAGCATTGAGAGGTTCAGGGTAGAAGATCGGCTTACCTGGCCGTCGGTGGCTCAGGATCTCTTGGCCTGGCGGGTAAACCTCCACGAACCGACCCGCGGTCTGCTCTAAGATGGGCAACTCGTTCTCGTCCAGAGTACGAGTACCCATCCGCGCGGGACCATCTTCCTCCCGCGGGTTCAGGAGCGACTGAAGATCGTTCCCCTCTGAAATCAACAAGAAAGTTAGAAAAAATCGAAGTCAGCAAAATGAAACAAGACGTACCATAAGGGACAGAGTTCGAACCATATTCAAGGACGATCGGAACCTTATCCGCATTCGCCGCCTTCCACACCCGGCTCATCCCCAGCATCACCATCGCCGACTCCGGAAAACGGAAAACCGGGGACTGGACCCGGGATATCTTCGAGAACCATTCCGCCTCCTCGTAGTTGAGGGCGGGAAGGTTCGGAAGCGCCTGGCCATTCTTGAACTTCATGGCGATGGGGATGGCGCGAGCGGATATGAAGAAGAACTCTCTTCTCCATGAGCGAAGACTCCGCTCGGTGGTACAAATCTTTAAACCCTTGATACGGGTTGTAAGAGTGTACCACCCCTGGATGCACCTCCAAGTGTAGAAGGTCATCAGACGGTCAACGAGGGGCTCAAGGCCCAGTATCCGGCACACCCACTCAAAGTGCCGGACCTTGGCAATGGCCATGGGGTGCACCTCTGTCAGGTGCACACCGTGCCTCTCCAGGACACGGTACACAAACTTTGTCAACGGAAACCTAAGGTTTCCGTAGACAAAGAATGCAGCATAAACCCCGATCTTGCCACTAGGGGCATCGTACACAGTATGGTGGGGTTCAGGAAACTCAGGCTCGAGAGACTCGAGCATGAACTTCCTGACGATATACTGGTACAGATCGACAGGAAGAGAGCACTGGCATTCGCCAGCAGTCTTCTGGTCATCAGCATCATGAGAAGACATGGTGGACGAAAGATGAAAAGAGATTTCAGGGTAATGCTTTACTGAACAGAAAAATTCGCCGGAAATTACTTGAGAAGAAGAGATGAAAGTGGAAAGTGTGAATTGCAAATAACCCTCTCCCCGTTTATATAGTAATCGCAATTAATGCGATGAATTTAATACGGAAGAAAGAGAAATCAAAGGTGCAATGAAACTATGACGCGTGGCAAAAGCAAGCTGGCAACATCTGTCACAAGGACGTATGCCAGAGATTTCGCGGCTACGCGCCCGAAATCCCGTGCCCACGCGCCTGAAAAAGCAACTGGAATGACCACATAATGTCATGTCGCCATAACTTCTTGCACGTCCTGACACAGTCAGAAGAAACCGTCGCACGACGTTTCAGAGGTTTGGACTGTTATCTTTTCACCAACTCTTCGAATTTCAAAATTCAAAATTTGAAAATATTAAAAAGTAAGTGGGAAAATACCCCTTACCCCTTGGCAAGCAAGTAACCGTAAGACGGATGCGGGTACAGTGTTAAGGCAAAACCCTTCACATACCTAGCACCCGCAGGGAATTGAAGCCAAGAAAACCTTGGTGAACGAGTAACCGTAAGACGGATGCGGGTACAGTGTTCAGGCAAAACCCTTCACATACCTAGCACCCGCAGGGAATTGAAGCCAAGTACCTCGGCAACCAAGTAACTATAAGACGGGTGCGGGTAAAGTGTAAAGGCAAAACCCTTCACATACCTAGCACCCGCAGGGAATTGACGCCAGGAATACCTTGGAAGTAAAGTAACCGTAAGACGAGCGCAGGTACAGTGTTAAGGCAAAACCCTTCACATACCTAGCGCTCCGCTGGGAATTGAAACCAAGAAGGATCTTCTGGGCAATGCTTGCGGAAACGGAAATAACATCCCCGCATAGCGGGAACGTCGAGAACTACGTTGTTTGAAGCTCCAAGATGGAATTGGTGGTCTTAACATAATTGATCACTATGTTCAAAACTACCAAAACCTCATGGAAAATACATACAACTGGGACTCAATGCTCCTGACTTGCGAGGAGGTTACAGACCTACCCGCATCATACCCAAAGACCAAGCAGGAAACTCGGGCATTTCTGCAAGTGACAAGGACTTCCGCGGAAAGAATCCCCATGGAAAACCTTACAAAACCCCTTTTCAAAACCCTTTGCTCAAGTCCAAAAGTTCACCTCACTTTATTAAACACTCATGAGAAGAACATTGGACTGGGGGGACTTGAAGAGGTAGGTCCCAGCAGAGCCCAGTCGGACCCGCAAGACTCACCTTAAACAGGGACGTCTGCGCAGAGACCAACTGGATCCGCAGGACCAACCATGCTCAGAGACGTGACGTCCTTACGCGCAGTACGCAAGCTGGTCCCGCAGGAAATGCCTCCCAATGGTGAAGGACTCCGCCTGTCCCCGCAGCCTCGGATACAAGCCATTAGGGAAGGCCACCCGCGCAGCATGGCTACACGCACAAGGCACTTAGCTCTCGTTCAGTGTCACCTGAAGGAATGAGCCAAGCCGGGAGCAATCCCGCACAGAGGCGGGAGGGGGAATACTCCCGCCCAAATAAGCCAGTCCGTATACTGAAGGATCTTTTACTGTACCTGACGAGGTACAGACAAAAGATCTGACCAAGAATGCGACAGCTCACTGACAGCAGCATGGCAGACAGCACGCCACAGCACTGTGACCAATAGCCGCCGCCTACCCACCAACTCCTGCCATACCACGTGCCTAGCCTGTAGTTGGCAGAAGAGGAAGAGTGCACGACACGCATGCTCTGTGTCAGCCGCTACCTATCCACCACTCACAGGCAGGGCACGTGCATAGGTTACAGTTGGTAGCGTGTTGGGCCGGCTAAACCTCTTGGAAACCTACCTTCGGCTATAAATACCCCAATGGTATGATCATCTTATCTTATCATATATACCTGATATCTGCTCTAGCAATCTCTTAATATACTTTTATATTTAAAGAGCAATCTAGTCTGATTCTCACGCCGGAGGGTGGTCACAAGGAGGAACCCCCCCTTCTCAGTGACGAGCTCACGGTGTCTGTTTTGCAGGTTATCAGAAGAACCATCTTCCAAGGGTCTAACCCCTCGTGGGAAACAGCTACCCAACCCCCAGGTTACCAGTAATCTGCCCGGGGTCCGGTTAGTGTTTCTTCAATAATCCAGTATTTATACCATAAAGTTGAAGTTTCATCATGGGAAATCTACTACTTAGGTAAGCTATATCTAATTAGAAAGCCACAATATGAAATTAACTCAATATCGTTACCAATGGAGGACTTTGTCCAAGTAGTATCAAACAGCAAACCAAAATGCAATGAAATAACACTTTTTCTAAGGCTAAGAATCACCCAAGAAACTCAAATCACAAACGTATACACATCAGATGGTTGAATGTAATGACTTTATTCGCTAATATGAGTCTAATTAATTAAAAGTCCAAATTAAAACGTTGATATATAAAAAAGAAAAAGAAAAGGGAAAAAAGATATGAAAAACATATAAGGAATAAACTAGTTTGAGAGGGAATTTTTTTTTAGAGAAATTAGATTATTTGGAAAATCAACTAGTTTGAGAGGGAATTTTGTGAGGCAATGATTATTTGAGAGGTAAATTTTGTGAGGCAAAGGGTATTAATGAGTAATGAGTCAAATTGTGGAGGGAAATCAACTAGTTTGAGAGGGAATTTTTTAGATAAATTAGATAAGCCATAAAAAGACTTTAATGCGGCATGGTCAGAAGCAAAATTAGTATAAAAGTAAAAAAGGAAAACGTCGAATAATGTTATTTGGTCTTTTTTTTAAGTCGGGATGCGTTCCATATCTATAACCATATGAATGCGTTTGGGTTTTATCCTTTGTAAACTTTAAAAGGCATAAAGTACGAATAAAAAAAAGATAATAATACTAAGGAAAACATAGAAGGAAAAAAATATGAAAAATAATAAAATATAACATGTTAAAACTATTTTGTTAATAAATTTGTAAAAGATATTTTCTTATATATAAAAATTTTTAGGGTGAATTACTGAATTGTTATTAAAAAAAAATAGATACAACAGACGATATATTAAAATAACTTTTACTCCACTTTTACGATTTATATAAATTATAATAATTAAGGTTAGAATGTGAAAAAGATACGGTCGAGTGGCTACGTAAAATTCGTGGACCAAATCACTCGGTTACGGCATTAATTTCAATGGCCTATTAAGAACCCCGTCTTCGTTAACGTGCTAGGTGGCGGGGTTTGATGACAGTTAACACTGCTCAAGGCGGTGTAAGGCACTGTTTTAAACGCCACATAAGCATTAACACTAGGGGCATAATAGTACATCGTATGATTAGGGGTGGCAATTTTAATCTAAATCATTTTAAATGGGTAAATTTGGATTGCTTTAAAAATTATATGGGTTAGTTTGGGTCATAGATTTTAATAAGATGAATCAAAATGGGTCATTTAAAATTCCACTTTATTTTCGGGTCAAAATGAGTTGACAAATTTAAAGAAATGGGTCGATATGGGTTAGTGTCTTAAGGAAAAGTGGCGAGCTTGGGTTGAAACGGGTTTTGGATTAGGACGAGTTCGGTTTACGTTTCGAGCCGACACGAGTTTTCGCACTGGACAGGTTGTGTTTTGGTTTCCTTTGTTTCTTTTAGGTCGGGTTCAGAGCACTGGACGGATTCGTTTTCAGCCTTTTGTTTCGTTGTGGTCAGTTTTTTCAGATTTATTTATGTTCAGTTTCAGTTTTTTAGTTTCGTATTGATAGATTTTTTCGGTTTCAATCAATTCGGTTCATTTTTTGTTTATGTTTCGTTTTAGTTGACTTTTGATTTCAGTTATTTTCTCGGGTTTTTTTTTAAGAATGAGGAAACAGAGGAAACGCTTTAGTTTTTTTTACACTTTTCGTTTTTTTATTTATATTTTGAGTTATGATTTTTTTATTAATTTTTTGAATTTTTTTGGAGGGGTTTTTATTGAAAAAAAAAAGAAAAAAAACCATCTGAAACCCCCGTTCTGACATTGACCCATTCCGATCCGGACCCGTTTTGATCCGAACCTTTTTTCCCTAACTCGTTCGGACCCAAACCTTTTCTTCCTAACCCGTTCCGACCCGAACCAAACAATCCTTTTTTTAGTTAACCCATTCCGATCGTAACCCATTTCGACCATAACCAATTCCGACCCATGACCCGTTTCAACCCAACCCATTTGCCACTCCTACACCATATGACCTAATTACTGTCTTTAATAACATGCTTTACATAGAAAAATATAATTCAAAATTTTATTTTTTATTAAATTAAAAATGTTGTGATTTACTAAATTAATATTTTACATCAACTAATATATCAATGTTTAACAATCGTCACTAACTGTGATCGCCATTTAACTTAAAATGACTTTTGTTGTCCATTAATGACAAAGACAATAGGGTGATTAGGGTCCGTCATCTCCATAGATTTAAATTTTTTTCAACAACGATTTTATTGATGAAAAAACAAAATCTAGTATACATCTATAAACGTCATCTCCACTATAGCAGGCTAGTTAGAGCATTCTCAACTGATTCTATATTCGCATCTCTATAATTACACTAAAAATCTCTTATGTTGAATTAAATAATATTTTTTTGTACTTTAATCATTACAGTTTTCTCTCCACCCTATAATTTACAAAAAATCACTATATTTTTCCTAAATTTACAAAAGAGTAAATTGCGGTTTTCGTCCCGGTGGTTTGTCCAAATCTGCGGTTTTAGTCCAATAGTTTCAAATTTGCGATTTTCGTACTTTTGGTTTCATTTCACATGCAACTAAACCCGAATTCACTAATCCCGTTAAGTTAGGTCGTTAAACCTATCAGCGTGTCCTTCACGTGAGGGGCAGTTTTGTTCTTTTTGTCCCCAAATAAACCCCAGTCCTAATTCGCAAGCCCTATCATGTGAGGGGCTTGGGTGTATTTTGGAAAAAAAGACAAAACTGCCCCTCACGTGAAGGGCATGCTGATGGGTTTAACGACAGACGTAACGGGATTAGTGAATTTGGGTTTAATTGCAAGTGAAATGAAACCATAAGGACGAAAATTGCAAATTTGAAACTATTGGACTAAAACTGTAGATTTGGACAAACCACAGGGACGAAAATCGCAGTTCACTCTTTACAAAAAATCACTACCTTTTCCCTATCCACCCTATAATTTACGCTCACAACCACTCAAAACCCCACCCTATAATTTACAAGCTCCCCTCACAAAATTTTGGGAACCGGATGAGAATGCTCTTACGGAGGTATTCCCTAAGGGCGCGTTCGATTCACAGAATTCGTGGGAATTCAAAGGAATTGGAATTAAAATCCTATGACATGGCATGTTCGTTTCGTTGGAATTGGAATCTTAATTTTCTTTTGACGCGTTCGGTTGTCAAAGAATTGGAATCGGTCAGAATATCAGTACCGATAATATTGGCGATATTGACCGATATTAACGGATATATCACCGATATTCCCGATATAAGTGTTTTAAGTCTTAATTTTCAACTTTTAGTGTTCAATGTTGGTGTTTCGAGTCTTAATCAGTTCCTACTTGCTACAATTGTTAGTGTTGCAAAAGGTTAATTTGTTAATATGAGGAGAATATACTGAATTGTTAGTGTTAAAGTGCTATATATATAAATTCTGCATGATATTAAAATTACCGATATCCCATCGATATCTCACCGCGATAACCGAAATCTCAAATATCAGTTCTCGGTCGATATCTGATATTTTCTCGCATTAACTTCTTAGCCAACATTATATAAAAAATTAAAAAAAATGAATATCAATAAAGATAAAATATAATTAATATTTGAATTTTAGAATGGAACAAGTGGAATCCACGATCAAAATAAAATTTTATGGAGGCGGCAACATCTTTTTCAATCCCAAAAACACATGTTCATCGGGTTGGTGGTTTCCGCCTATTCAACTTTTGAATTATTAGCCTCTTTGATCGGTTGCTTCACCCAGTAACGACGAGATCTCCATCGAATAGGTATCAATCAAATCCCCTTTTGCACCTAAACTACTTCAATTCGTTTTTTCAAATTCGTTTACCAGGTATCAATCAAATCCCCATTTTTAGATTTGTTAACGGGTTGTCGTATTCAAACACAGTAGATGAATACTTCGACTATAGTTTTCTTTTTTGCTGTAGTTACATCTAATTAGTCTTCGCATCCGTTACAAAAGGGGTCGCGGGACTTTGACTTTGATTTCAAATTTTGCCTTGACATAAGTTATTAACGGGTTATTGTATTCAATCGAAGGTGTGAGGAACAATAAAAAGTAATAACCTAATGTTAGTTTTGATGTTTGATTTGCAAATGTTATTTTCGGGGTTGGTACCAGTACAATTTAATATTTTGTTGGTACCGAGCTCATCCCTTTTAAGGTCCATGATTGATTCTTTAATTTTAATGGTCTAGGAGCAAAGAAAGAACTTATTATACATATATATATATATGCTTTAATTCAAATTTTCATCTATATGCATCAGTGAGCCTTTATGCATATTAGTAAGATTTATGTTCAATCGCCAGTTAAGAATGGCTCGATCGTATGTGGTTCTGTTGTTCTTCAAACAAGTAAGCAGAAAAACTCTTTTGAAGCAAGAATTTAAATGTATTAAATCACTGATTGGGTGTGTAATTGAATAAGATCGAGTTAGTTGTTTTAGATTGTTTGAATTTGAAATTTTTATTGGGTCTGAACATCTTTTTTAATACATTATTTATGATGAAAAATTCGCAATTGGGTGATCTACATTTCAGTTGCCTGTTGTAGTTTGATCAGTTTACATGCTCTTTTGATTTCTTTAATATGTGGTTTTCTGTTTATAATAAATTGATATAAAAACTCAAAAGCATTAATAGAAGCGACATGTCATTCCTTAGGTATCATATTACATGTTTCTTCTTTTCAGGTTTCAATAAAGAGGGGAGTACCTTTCGCTAATTATCAAAGTATTTGCTACAGCTTGACTTTGTAATTTGTAGATGTGGGCAGGTAAGTGGTTTATTTTTAGATAATACTGCTCAAAATGGTTTGTTTGGGCTGGGTGTGAAGAAAATATAAGTTTTGAGGTCTTTTTTTTTTTTTTCCTTTTTTGTAGAAAAGGTTATACAACGGATTCTTTTTTATATGTATTGTACAAGATGGAAATAGTAGAATTAGTTTTGGTTAGGCCTGGCAAAACAGTTGGGTTAGGTAGCACATCAGAATGTATTTGGGTAGAATGGGCCCGTTCTGACCAAAATAGGTTCGGGATAACGGGTCAATTTTAACAAATCAAATGACCAAAATCAATATATATATATATATATATATATATATATTGCCATAATTTGTTAAAAAAAACTATCTGGATTTTAAAAATGATGTAAAATAAATAAAAAAACTCATTGTTTAAGTCTAGTGATACAAGGTAGAATTCTACAAACCCAAATTTAGAGATTTCATTTTACTAAAATCACATGAAATTTATTAACGTTTCTAGTTTTAGCATAAGGATCTCAAGGTAATGTGCACAAGCTACATTTCCATGAGTATTGAGATAAAAAAACCATAAAAAAAAAAAAACCAACCTTGATTAAGAAGTCACTTTGTTCAATGCAGATTCATCACAGTAAGTTGCACAGCATGATTCTTGACTCTTTTAAACATGTTCTCATTGTCAACTATTTTGAGTTTTTTGCAGTGATATCTATAACATTACTGTAACTTAACTTTGTGTTGGTTCATTGTTGATTGGCTTGTCTTTCACTACTCTTTTTGATTTGCCAGTTTTTTTTACATATGATCTAGCAATCAGCTTCAAAAATGTAAGTGCAACCTTTTCTTAAACACTTATATAAATTTTAATGCCTTCGTACATACCATGAGTCCATGATTACCATCGAAGCTAGCTGAATCAGGAGAACTGAACATTATTGAGTGTAGGTTTTCCGTTACTCCCAGTTTTTTTGCCAGCGCCTTGATCAGCCAAAACTTTCGTTTTATAAGGCAAGAAAGAAGTTTGGAAGATTGATCTATAAATTTTTGTTGACATTACAAGCTAATATGTTGAATTTTTATTCGGGCCAATTATAAATAGCTGCATATTATATTTTGCTTTTTTTTGTATAATTGTTAGGTGTTTGGGCTTTTTTCTTATACATGTTTTTTCTTTTGATCCAAGAACAATTACCTTTAGAAAAAAAAATAACTTTAGAGTTTTTTTTAATCAATACTAATGCTTGTTTATATGTTGATGATGGCAGGATATATGTTATGAGATGCTTTCGAGGTAAGTTTTGTGAAAGCAAAATTCTGACTCAATAGAACGTTTGGACTTATCTTGTAATTGGAATGTGTTACTTATTATTTAGTACTTTTTTTTCTAACATTTGGAATATGTTTCGGATTGAACATATTATGGAAGTTATAAGCTTATAATATTATGATTTCTATATTTACAATATTATGGAACTTTTGTTTTATATTGTAATTATTGTGATTTATGTGGCAAAGTTATGTGCCACTAAAAATAGTACATATATTTAAATAGAAACACTTTTACTAACACAAAGTTTGTGTCACAAAAGTTGTTTTTAGATTGTGACAAAAAAAAAGTGTCACTAAAACTAACACGAATATGTAAGCAGAATTACTTTTTAAAAGCATAAAAATTGTGCCACAAAAAACTTTTTTTATATTGTGACAAAAAAAAAGTGCCACTAAAAGCCTAAACCTTTGTGCGGCATATCGAAAAAGTGACACTAAAAGGCTTTAGCATCACCACTTCTAGTGACACTTATTTTGCGTGCCACACATTCTTACAGAGGCTTTTAGTGGCATCCTTTTGCTTTTTAGTAGCACATTTTGTATGTCAGTATATGGCATTTTTTTTGTAGTGTACTAGGACCATAACGATCCTTAATGAATCTTTTCGAGAGACAGGTGAGAAGGTCTCTTGATAGTCAATTCCCTCTTTCTGAGTGTCGCCCTTTGCAATCAATCTTGCTTTATAGCGTTCATCGTTCCCATTTGGATCAAGTTTTGTTTTAAACAACCATTTACATCCTACGGGTTTGACACCATTGGGCAATTCTACCAAATCCCAAACGTCGTTTTTCTTCATGGAGTCAAGCTCATCATTCATCGCTTTATTCCATTCAGAAGGGTGTTCACTGCTTATGGCTTCATTATAAGAGATAGGATCATTAAGCTTTTCGGCGTCAACTTCAGTCAGGTAGGTGACATAATCATCAAAGTTAGTAGGTCTTCTGGACCTATATGACCTCCTGAGTTGATTAGTGGGTTCAGCATTATCTTGGTTTTGAGTGTTTGATGTGCCTTCATTTTTTGTTATAACGGCTTCTGAGTGTGGAGAAGTTGGTGTAGTAGGTTCAATTGCATTGATACAAGAGGAATAACCGGAGATACAATAATCGACAAGTCTCCCCCCGTATCTTGTATTTATTGCAATTCTTCATAAGGGTTAGTGCTGCTCCCACTGATCTTGTAATCCTCCAGGAACACGACACGCTTGGTTTCTACAATACAAGTGACATGGGAAGGACAATAGAAACGATAACCCTTTGAATTTTCAAGATACTCGATAAAGAAACAGGTAACAGTTTTAGGGTTAAGTTTCTTTAGGAAAGGGTTATATAGTTTTGCCTCAGCAATACAGCCCCATACTTTCATATAATTAAGACTCGGTTTCCTTCCTGTCCAAATTTCATAAGGAGTTTTAGGGACAGACTTAGAAGGAACTCTATTGAGTATATGAGCGACTGCTTTTAAGGCTTCAGTCCAGAGGAATAGAGGTAAATTAGTGTTGGCTAACATACTGCGTACCATATCCATAAGGGTTCGATTTCTCCGTTCAGCGACACCATTTTGCTGAGGAGTACCTGGCATGGTGTACTGGTTCACGATCCCATGGCCCTTACAAAACTCATAAAATGGACCAGGAGCCTGACCCACATTAGTATGTCTTCCATAATATTCACCTCCTCTATCTGATCTGACAACTTTTATTTGACGATCTAATTGTTTTTTAACTTCAGTTTTATAATCTTTAAAAGTTGTAACTGATTCAGATTTTTCTTTAATGAGATACAGGTACATATAGCGGGAATAATCATCAATGAAAGTGATAAATGAAGTATGTCCAATTATGCTAGCAATGGGGTAAGGGCCACTAATATCAGTATGAATGAGTTCTAATAAATTAGATCTCCAAGTGGCGCTTTTCTTATTTGCTGATAACATTTTGCCTTTAAGGCATTTGACACATGTTCCAAAATCGGTGAAATCGAGATGTGGTAAGACTTCATTTCTCACAAGTCGGGCTAACCGGTCTCATGAGATGTGGCCTAGACGTTGATGCCACAACATAGAAGAAGTCTCTAATTCTCGTTTCTCTTGAATCTTTGAGAGTGATTCATTAATATTATACGACAACAAAGATTTAGAAAAATTATTATCTAGTTCTAATCTATAAATACCACCATCCAAAAAGTCATAACCAAACACTTGAGAATTAAAAGAAATAGTAAGTCTGCCATGACCATGAGAAACATCAAAACCGTCCATGTCTAACTTTGGTCCTGATACAAGATTCAGAGTAATCTCAGGAATATATAAGGTATCATAAATTTTAATATATAAACCAGTTTTCATTATTAATTGTAAAGTTCCCACATCCTTGACTTCAAGTTCTTTATCACTCCCCAGTCTTAGTGTTCTTTGGTTTCTTTCCAGCTTCTGGATTGAAAGGAACCCCTGAGTAGAATTGGTCACATGAACCAAAGAGCCAGAATCAAACCACCATGTATTAGCAGGAACAGTTAAATTATAGGATTCAAGTACCACAAAGAGGTCATTACCTTTCTTGATCAGCCACTTCTTAAAGTCTAGGCAGCCTTTCTGCTTATGAATGTACTTCTTACATAACTTGCAGAAAGGCTTTCCAGTGGGGTTTTGAGAGCTGGATGAAGCACCTGTATTAGTCTTCTAAACTTTGGCAAACTCCTTTCTTGGATGAGTGTTCTTCCTCTTCTTGGAACTGGTGGAAAGGTAAGCAACTTCAGGTTTATCCATCTTCATACGCTCTTCCTCTTGCACGCACATAGCAATCAGCTCACTCATAGTCCATTTATCCTTCTTGGTGTTGTAATTGATCTTGAAGGCTTCATAGGCGGCTGGAAGAGAAGTCATGATGAAGTGCACCAGAAACCATCACCGATCTCCATGTCTAATCCCTTCAGCTTATGGGCCACGCCGTTCATCATCATAATATGCCCACGAATGCCACTCCTTCCATCATACTTAGTGGTAACCAACTTGAGAATAAGAGTACTAGCATGCGCCTTAGATGTTCCTTTGAATTGCTCCTCCGCAGAAGCTAGATAGGTTTTAGCATCTTTAGAGTCTAGAATGGATCCTCTTATTGGCATGATAATGGAGTTTTTCATAAGCATTAGTGACATGCGGTTACACCTCTTCCATTTTTCGAACAATAAATGCTGAGCAGGAGTGCTTTCAGTGGTTAATGCCGGAGGTCATCCTCGATTAGAGCATAGTCAAAATCCAGGAAGGCGAGATTAAGCATAAGAGATTCCTTCCAGTAGGAAAGTTATCTCCAATCAATGGTGTAATACCACCATTCGGAGCTATTAATGGAAATTAGATGAGAATATTAAGATACTAAACTAGAAGAAACTTAGAGTGATTTAGGGGAAAATTAAACTAAGCAGGCATAGATAAGGACCATTTAAAATTATGAAGCTGTGATAATAAATGTCTATTATTAACATCAAACTAATAGACAACTTTAAATTAAAAGTTCTACTTAAATGAAATAAAATTAATCACATTTGGGCAGAATTAAATTCTATTTAAGTATATATGCAAAACAATTGTAACACATCACCTTTGGGCAGAAGTGAAACAATAATTTTAATTATACACGAGTTAGTTTTGCTTGATTTAAATGTAAATCATCACCTTTGGGCAGAAGCGATACATTTAAATCATGTTAGGCTAAACTAACATGGCTTGTATTAAGACTTGAATGATATGTTAGATATAATGCATCACCTTTAGGCAGAAGTTTACATCAACAATTTATTCAAGTTTAAGCCTTTTTATGTTTTGTAAAATTAATTAATATATATATATATATATATATATCTATATTTTAAGTGTCTTACAAAACATAATTAATTAATAGCAAACCAACTGTTACAGCAAAAATTATGAGATCTAGGAAATTATGAGTTCTCGGTTAACACTTGAGTTTTCGGTTTTTATCGTGTTTTCGGTTTTATGAGATCTCGGAAATTATGAGTTCTCGGTTAACACTTGAGTTTTCGGTTTTATGAGATCTCGGTTTTAATGAGATTTCAATTTTAGGAGATCTTGGTTTGACCAAGATTTTGGTGGGCACCCAAATCCAAGTTATTTATGGTAATAATATTTTGCTTCAATTCTTAGAGATGAATTTTGTCTCCAAGATTTGTTTAATTTTGAAATTTATATTCTTAATGATCATTCAAAATTTAAAAAATCTTTGGAGATTTGTTTATTCAATTATTTTAGAAAAAACACAATCATAATCCGAATTTTAACCGAAATATGTAATATTTTCGAAAAACTCATGATGAACAAGAAGAACACCACCGAAAACCATAAAGTTTTTTTTAACAGGTTTTAAATGTGAAATTGGTTATAAGATTTAAACAGCTTATATACAACCAGATTTCATTAAGTTCAAAATTTTAATGATAATAAAAAAAATAGAATTATGGTTTATCAGATTTTAGTTCACGTCTTCTGGTTAAGATCCAGATTTAGGGAAAACATAAAGAATTGAAAAATCAACATCGCTATGATACCACATGTTGATCAGTTCTTTAGGTATGTAATAGAAAACATGACTGTTATGATAAACCTATAACTAAAACATACCTGCTACAGCAGAGAGAGAAGCCATGGCTTATGAGAATCCTCGAGACGACATGATATTCAGCTTGGTTGTAACACCCCGGCTTAAGCGGAAACGCACGAGTGTGACGTACAGATTGTTCAAATACATGTGGCACTATTAAGTGACCATAATAACATTAATTCATCAAATAGCCAAGTGCACAAGTTTAACAAATAAACAATACAAGTTCAAAACAAATACAATAACCCGTTTATTAAATACCCTAATTATTCTAAGTGCCTTCAATACTTCAACCTCTAATCACCGTACCTGCAACATATGTATAAAATAAGGTCAGCTAAAATATAGCCGGTGAGTTTCCACAGTTTTAAATATATACATAAAAAACCATACAACTCATGGACAAGTGTTAGTGAGCAAGTAAGTCCTTTCCAATTGGTAATAACGAACGTACTCAGGTAATCGCGCAAGTAAGATCCTTTCCCGTTGATAGCAATCAACGTACTCGGATAATGAGACCCTTTTCCACTCGATGCAAATGGACCAGAGTCCAAAGGGGGGCGTATGATCATACTTAATGAGGCTTCCCAATCATGCAAGTAATGTTCGTGCAAGTAATACAAGTAGCACACAAGTCCCTATACGAATTGTAGTTTTGTAATAGAAGAAACAATGCTTGAATTTTTATAAGGATACATATGCTACCCCAAAACATTAAAACATTAAAAAGGGGTGGTGAAAAACTCACCTTATGAATAAGGTAATAAAAGAAGCTTGAAAGTGTTGAAGGATGCAAACAACTGAACGCGTCAAGAAAGCCGAAACGTGTGATCCGTAATAACTAAAATAAGTAAGAGCAAGACTTAATCGATAACCTTACGGGATTGTATTTTTTTATTGCATATTTTATGTTATTTTATGATTTTTGATTATAATATTATTAACTACGTTTTAACGGGAATTTGGTTAGTAATATGATAATCGCATTTTAATGGCGTGGAGATTAAGTTTGTACGTTTAAATACTTGAACTAATGTTTACAAGTCGAAAAATATAATTTTTGTTTTAAAGAAATGATTTTTAATATATTAAAGTTTACGTCACAATTAATATATGATTTTTAGTTACGGCTTACGAGAATGAAAAACTTGGTTTCTAAGTGTGAAATGGTGAGACATAGTTTATAGTTAATTTACATAATTTTTATTTAATTTAAAAAGGTTTTTATAAGATTTTTATGTTTTTAAGTGATTTAAAAAGGTTAATAAAAGGTTGAAAGTAAATTTTAAAAATCATGTGAGACCCGTGTTTCGAACCCATGTCTTCGTGTTACGAGTTCCGTGTGTTAACTAGTTGCTCTAGGGGAAAGACATCCACTTTAAAAGATTGAATCAATTCAAGTTTATATTACATAACAAAAAGATAAACAAGTTCACGCGTGACCCGGGTTTCGAACCCGGGTCTGGAGACTGGTAACACATGGGCACAACCAGTTGGTCTAGAAGATTATTCAGTTATGGAAAGATTATTATTAATTTTAAACACACATTCACTTCATCTTCTCCAATTGGAAACCCTAGGTTTTCCAATTGGAGAATCCGCTCCATGTGCGATCAAACTAAGTTAGGGGTTTTGTTCCCCATGTGAAAACTATCAGTTTGCATATTTTAATTACCTAGAAAGGTTCTTGTTTGCCGGAGAACAAGTGTCTCGCCGGAAAACTTAAGAAAGTCTCCCAATTACAGATAACCCGGTGTATTAGAGGGGAATTAAGAGGAGTGAGCAAGTTGTAATAAAGCTTAGGTTCGTTTTTATACTAGTACGAGGAGCGTGTATGCGGTAATCGCATTAATGGTGAATCCCGTGAAATCCGGCGACGATTATGGGTTTAATTCGAGGCTGAAGGTTGTTATAACGGAATTAATTAGTTGGTTACAATATTATATCGGTGATATAACGCGTTAATCAAAAGATACGGGTCAAAGGTTTAGGTTTGGTGGTCGTTTGGAAGTTCCGGCACTGCCACTGGCGACGGTGGCCGGAAAAACGGGAAAGAGGGGGCGGGGGTAGGGTTATTAAGAGATTATATATTTTTTTTGAATAATTTTCATTTTAAACCCTCAAGTTTCATAATCTTTTAAGTTGATATTTAATATTTAAATCTTCACTTCTAACATTGGACTTTAATGTTTAAATTATATGGTTTTCGGTTTTGGAAAATTTTCGCGTTTAACCCGTACGTCTTGATTAACGTTAAGGCTAGGAAATTTATAAACACTGGGATAACAACGAATACACAATGAACATTGAACGATAAATGTCAGGAACACTTTATTAATAATAAATAATACATCGAAATAACCCAACGGGTCGGGTTTACAAATACAAATCCGAATAAAAAATTGACGAATGTCATAACATTCCCTACTTTTGAAAATATCGCCCCGAAATTAGTTTAAAGAATACGTATCAAACAAATGGGGATACTTAGTTCGCATTTGGTCTTCTCGTTCCCAACTGAATTCAGCGCAACGTTTAGATTCCCAACGAACCTTTTCCAAAGGTATACAACTACGTTTGGTCTCTTTGTCCATGCGGTCCATGATTTCCACCGGTCGCTGATGCTTGGCCTTAACTTTAGCACAAGTAAGGCACTTTGCGACGTACAATGCAATGTCTTTCTTCATGCCGGGCTATCAAAATGTGGACCGTAAGTCAAAATACATTTTATCCGCACCGGGATGAATAGAATATCGTGACTTATGATCTTCGTCCATAATGAAAGTACAAAGATTGTTACGATTGGGAACCCACAAATGATTAAGGTAATACAACAAACCATCACGCTTAGTTTCGAGTTGAAGCTCAGTGCCACAAGACATTTCGTCGTGCATATTACCCTCGGTGACTGGGACATGTTGGACTTCAAAGATTCGGAGTTAGAGATCGGTTTGCATGGTCAAACTATGAAGCAAGATCGACTTCACGTAAGACTTTAAGTAATTCACGTAAGACTTTAAGTAATTCTGACGAAGGGCGTCGGCTACAACATTCGCTTTACCGGGATAGTAGCGGATTTCACAATCGTAGTCTTTAAGTAATTCAGCCCATCGTCGTTGCCGCATGTTCAGATCATTTTGGTCAAAAATTTGTTGAAGACTCTTGTGGTCGGTGAATACCACACATTTTGTGCCATAAAGGTAATGTCTCGAAATTTTCAATGCAAAAACATCAGCACCGAGCTCGAGATCATGCGTCGTGTAATTCTTTTCATGAACTTTGAGTTGTCGTGAAGCGTAAGCGATGACTTTACCTCGTTGCATGAGGACTCAACCGAGGCCTTGGTTAGAAGCATCGCAATAGACAACAAAGTCCTCGTTGCCCTCGGGGAGAGCAAGGGTCGGCGCATCGCAAAGCGTACGCTTGAGAATTTGGAATGCTTCATCTTGCTTTGGTCCCCGCACGTAAGGTTTATCCTTATGAGTCAAGGTGGATAGAGGCAAAGCGATCTTGGGAAAATTGAGGATGAAGCAACGATAATAACCCACAAGACCATGAAACGAACGAACTTTGGTAGAAGAGGTTGGAGTTTTCCAATTCTTAATGGCTTCAATTTTGGCGGGGTCAACGTGAATACCCTTTTCGTTTACTATGTGCCCTAAGAATGGAATTTCGTTCAACCAGAATTCACACTTCGAGAACTTCGCGTAAAGTTGTTCCTTCCTCAAGAGATCAAGGATGGAATGAAGGTGCTTTGTATGCTCGGTTTTGGACTTAAAATATATGAGAATAACATCAATAAAGACAATCACGAATTTATCTAAGTATGGCTTGCACCGCGGTTCATGAGTTCCATGACTACCGCAGGTGCATTGGTTAACCTAAAGGGCAAAACCCTAAACTCGTAATGTCCGTATCGAGTCTGAAAGGCGGTCTTGGGTATATCATCTTCGTGCATGCGTAGTTGATGATAAATCGAATGAAGATCAATCTTGGAGAAGCAAGAAGCTCCTTGAAGTTAATCAAAGAGATCGTCGATGCGAGGCAAGGGGTAACGATTCTTGACAGTAAGCTTGTTGAGCTCTCGGTAGTCGATACACATACGAAAGGAGTCTTCTTTCTTCTTGAAAAATAACACAGGTGCGCCCCATGGAGATGAGCTAGGGCGAATGAACCCTTTGTCCAAAAGTTCTTGGAGTTGGGTAGACAATTCTTGCATCTCAGAGGGTGCAAGACGGTATGGAGCCTTTGCAACCGGAGTTGCACTAGGCACGAGATCAATGCGGAATTCAACTTCTCGAACGAGAGGAAGACTAGAAATCTCATCGGGAAATACTTCGGGATACTCGCGAACAACCGGAATGTCTTCGATCTTTTGCTCCTTTTTTTCAACAACGTGAGCCACGAATGCTACATACTTCTTGCGCAAATACGTTTGGGCTTGAGAGCAAGTTATGAGGTTAAGACTCGAAGGAGAAGGCATTTCACCAATAACACGAAGAGTTTGACCATCGGTAATCGGAATACGAATGATCTTCTCGAAGCAAACGATTTCGGCACGGTGAGGGGACAACCAATCCTTTCCTAATACGATGTCAAAACTTCCCAATTGCATCGGAATGAGATCGAATAAGAACGTGTGGCCATTAAGATTCATCTTACAACTTCGAATAACGTAATCGATTGTCACGGATTCCCCATTAGCTACTTCAATGGTGTACGAGCTCTTAAGTTTAGATCAGAGTTTAGCAAGCAAGGACTCAAATTCAAAAGACACAAAACTCATATCGGCACCCGTATCAAATAAAATGGTTGCAAATTGGTCGTCTACAAGAAACGTACCGTTTACCACATCGCCATTTTGTTGCGCTTGGTGGGCATTTATCATGAATGCATACCCATGGTTATCTTGCGGAGCTGCAATGGCTTGAGCGGCTTGTTCATCTTGAGGAGCAGGTGCTTGGATAGCTAGCGGGGAAGGAGCTTGATTAGCCATCAATTGAGGAACTTTTGGCTGAATCGCTTGGTAGGCTTGGTAAGCTTGGAGCTGGAATTGCGGAGCAGAAGCCAGTCGAAGTGTGTTCATGTTTGCGAGTCATGGACACGCGTTGCGGAAGTGGCCAGGGTCGCCGCAATTATAGCAAGATCTCATTTGGTTAATGGGTTGCACATATGGTACAGGTCAGTTATTTGGTTGAGCAGCCCGCGGGGGAGTTGTTATGGTGGTTTCGCGACAAGTGGGGCTAAGATGCCCGTAAAGGTTGCAACGGGTACATTGTCGGCAAGAGGCATAGGCGGGATGGTGACGTTGGGAGGTGCTAAAAAATGGGTGAGGTCCACTATAAGGTTTCTTGAGAGGTGGTGCGGGATTGGCTTGGGTTTGAGGTGTGGGTTGTTGGGTTAGCTCATAGTTTTTGCGCTTCTTGTTGCGGTTGTGGGAGGAGTATGCGGGTTTGGATGATTCGGGTTTGGGTTCTTTGAATTCAGCAGCAGGTTATCGGCCGGTTTCTTGGATGATTTCAATGTCAAAGTCCCGGCTTTGACATGGTTGTCGGTTAGGGTTGCGGCTAGATTAATCGCATCGCCAAGTTCCTTGGGAGAACTACTAAAGACACTATCTTGAATTTAACTTGGTAGTCCCCGAATATACTTATCGGTGGCACGCGAATTGGGGGTGATGAGATGCGGCACCAACACACTTAGCTCGTTGAAACGAGAGGTGTAAGCGGAGTGCTCACCACCCTCTTGCTTAAGCTTCCAAAATTGAGTGTCCAAATACATAAGCTCATTTGGTGGACAAAACTGTCGGGTCATGAGATCCTTCAATTCGTTCCGTGGCAAGGCCATGGCAGCTTCAGCACCACGGGTTGACTTTTCCTTGACCCACCATGTAAGAGCACCTTTCTCGAACATACCTATAGCGAATCGGGTTCGCTTATCATCAGGACACTCAATTTGGAAAAACACACTCTCCACATTTTCGTACCATTGAAGTAGGGCAGTGGCATTTTGAGTCTCTGTCAAAAGCGGTAGGTTTGGCATCAGTAAAGTTTTTAAAGGTCACAACGGGAGCTGAAGGCGGGGGAGGAGGAGGGTTAACGTTAGCCATGATGTTCTGGTGCATCTGGGTCATGATATTGGGGAGGACCGCTGTCAGATGCTTAGTGATCTGGGAAGCTATCTTGCGGCTAGAGGTTCCAGATGATCGACGCTTAAGACTGCGGGAATCTATTCTGCGAATAAATGTTTCGAAAATCGTGAGACTCGGAATAGTGCATGATATCTATAAAGAAAGTAAATCTTTTGTAAGTTTTTTAAAATATGAAAACCATAAATATAATAAGTGTTGTGAGGAACTTAGAGTTTTCATGAACCACCATGGACTCTTATGTTCCAACACAAAAATCAAAATTTCAAAAATAAATCGAACCAAAAGCTGAGTATTCGTGTATCACCACGACTTGACAGACTTTTGTTTAAAACACATTGTAAAACATAGAGGGTCGGAGTCACACGTTGCATGAACCACCATGACTTGTGTGACATCCTAAGGGATGCGACCATATCCTTATCACAAAGAGGATATGATCACGGTTGAAAACATAAAGTGGTGACTCGTATGGCGTTTGGGTGGTACATTTTGGCCTAATAAGTTTCATGTCCTTCCCGAAATCTCCAGTGTAACATCTTGGATTTTTCAAACCCGTATTCATTTACATTTAACCCGACCGGGAATATGTTTAGATCTTTAATATTAATCAAAATCAAATATTTATGAGTAATCAAGTTATATAATGTTCACTTTAGGCCCTTCATGTTCTATATGTTGCTTATTTCTTAATTACATCATAAAAGATCCAATAAAAGACAAAATAACAAACCTAAAGGACTAAACTTGTAAAAAAATGAAACTCCACCCATGGTTGGCCGAAGCGCCGCGTGGGAAGCTCCAACATTCCCACCGCGCGGCGCCTTGGGCGGTCTAGGCAGATTCACAACTCGATTTCGTTTTCCTAACTTGTTTAAGGTATAAAATCGTTTATTTTAAGCATAATCGAGAGAATTTAGGGCCAAGTAAACATATTATAACTAAAATACGAGTCCCAAGTCGTTTCTTACCGACCAAGAACAAATCTTTTGGTTTATTTCAGTAATTTGATCAATAAAACTAGATTCGGTTTCCTAAACGAGTAAACCTTCGAAATATAGTTCGTTTTTGTAATCTCCATATAAACACCTCATAAATCTCTGCCACAAACCTGTATCCAAGCCCTAAGGGACTCCTCCAGCCGTCACATGCCCTTGAGCCTCATCAAACTCTTCGGTTTTCACATTATTGTTGAAGATACGCGCATACACGGTTGACTTTGCGCGCTTTAGGATCTTTGATTCTTCGTTTCTCTTGTTGCTTTCACTTTTCGGGTAAGTTGTAAACATAGAAATCGTTCATATACATTCCCTAGTCAATAAACTTCAATCAATTTCGGTGGTTGAAGGGTGTTGACTAGTCAATCGCTTTAAAACTCGATAAAGGGAAAAATAGTCAACAAGTTTGACTATCCGTTTTCTCATACTTCTGGTCGGATTCAATGTTCAGTCCAGAAGACTTTTATTCTCGTAACGTAATTTTAAGGCTACTGACCAAAACCCGACTTCCGACTCGCTGTTCGGATTATGGTCAGTACCAGCTGTGTTTAAATCTTAAATATAACATAACTTGAGTTCTAAACGTCCGTTTGGATTAATTCTAGCGGCCACAAGTTTGTTTTTATTTATGTTATCATATCCTAAAATCTCAGATTCTGAATTATATATATCGTTTGACATATAGTGGACGACTCTTTTATTCGTTAGCTCGTTTAATTGCATTTAGTAATCTCTTAAGGTGAGTTTATCATTACCCTATTTTACCAACTTTTCTAAATATTTTGGGGACATATGCGTACCTATCCATATTTCATACTATATATAATATATATATATATATATATATATATATATATTCAAACAAATGCATACGTGTAATTGTGAGTGACTAAATCAAACATACGTGCTACTTGCTTACTTGTGTTACCAATCATTCATTCGTATAGTGGGTGCTCTTGCTATTGACCAATGCCCGATTCGCTTGGCAACGGTCTACATACTTGTTTATGGTTTGATTATATTTACCGCACTTATCAAGTTATGCTTATTTATTTTGTTGTGTCAAAACTGGTGATAATCTCAATAAACTTTATGTTGACAAACTCCATTTTATACGCATATGCAGGTTTTTGTATTGAAGATTGAAGTTTGGACACGTAGACAAGACCTTACGATGTAATCAAGATAAACATTATTTGAGCTTATATTCATATTTATAAGCTGTTGTTATATTTGGATAATGTGCATATTATTTGAATAAAATAATTAGTTAGATATTGTCAGATTTTATATATGATAGTATCTTCGAGCTGTGAGCAATCAGATCACGCCCTGGCATTTTCGCCTTAGGTTGGGGTGTGACAGATTCGTATCAAAGCTGAAGGTTATATGATATGTCGTTAGAAATGGTCCTAGACATATGTTAGGAACCCTATACGTGCTTATCGAAACTGCCTTATGTGTTATTTAATTGTTTACAGCTTAATTGGATTAATTATTTTAGTGTATTTTATCTTATATATTTATTGTGCACACACACACACGAATTCCAAGGCTATGCCTCACATTTAAAATATTTTTCTAAATCTTTTATTTTGGTAGATTATCTTTTATTGTGGGAAATTCCTTAAGAATTCCCGTGTTTTGTTTTTGCTCCTTCACCTTGAAGCATGGGGGTATGACAAATTTCGTACTTGTAATTGGCTAAACGGTTGCGTGGTAAACATAACCGGCTAGACGGTTATACTTCCAAATTATGTTTTTAAATTATTCTAAATGCTTAGTTGGGTGAAAAATCCATGGAAATCCATGGGCACTCCAACTATCCATTTCTTAAACCATTTTCAATTTGATTTTTGGTTGGAACGTATCGTCCGGGGTGGTTCCCGAGATACTCCAACTACTTTTATTTGATTCGTTGATTCGATATTTAGTTGGGTCGGTTAAATGCCATGTAACGCTCATGGTCCGAACAAATCCATTGATTCGGTAATTCGTTACTTAGTTGGGTCAATTAAATGACATGTACACGCTCATAGGGCTGAACAACTCAATTGTTTATTTCTCATTATTTGAATTGGGCCAACAAAATGCCATGGAACGCTCATAGGAGGCCAATTCACAAACTTTATGTTGGTTTATTTAGTTGAGCCATTCAAATTGCCATGTAAAGCTCATGGGAGGTCAACTAGTTTAATATGTTTGATTATTTTATTCTTGTAAAATTTTATAAACATTGTTCATTTACTTAAATGCTTCAAACATATACATATTATTTTAAATCCCGACTCGTCCTCGAGTATTCACTAGCACTAATTCATATACATACATATACATATACATATACATACGCATCCCTATTATTTCACATCAACTCATTCTCACAACTTACCCATCATCTTATAAAGCTTCATCTTTGGTCCTCGTAGAATGTCTTTTCTAAGCATCAATCATTGTAATCAACGTCGTTCACCTGCTTCTCGTGATTGCCGTTCAACTACTAGAATCGCCAAGGAGTTTGCTACTGTATTCCGTTAACTAAACGACCGCTAAGCTTGACAAAACTAAAATACATCGAACAAGAAATCTTATACTAACTCATATCCGTTAAAATATTATTTAAATCATCTTTTCTTATTTATTTCCATATTCTCAAACTATAAATATTTTATTACTTCTTGTTTTCCTCATGTTACTTTCACAACTTACTTTTCATTTTATAAGTCTTTATTATTAAAAATTCAAATATTATAAATTTCATTGATATTAAAATACATTTTTCATCATTCAAATTTAATTTTCATTATTAAATTAAATCTTCCATTAATTAAATTTTTACCATTAAAATTGATTTTTTGATAAATCTTCATTAAAACTCATCACTCACTTTATTTATTAATTAAGTTTGTTATTTGAAATTAAATGTTGGTTCGTAAATATTTCAACTCCCTACTTTGACTTCAGATACATTTTGAAAATTTTAAAATGTTTTAATGATAAATTCGTAGTGTTAGAATAGTCATGGTGGTTCATGCATTTCTAGCCTCGTGATTATTTTATTATAATATTTCATATCTCATTCCCATCTCCACTATTAATTTGATATTCATTATTTATTTAAATTTTCCATAATAAATCATAGATAATTCAATTTACCCATTTCTTACTATTTATAAAGATTTTGTGAAAAAAAAAAGAATTCATGAATTCACAATTTAATCTAATTTAATATTTTCAATCACATACTTTATATTTTATCTAATTTTAAAGGTTTAATTGGAATAGGACTATCTCGGTCATTCGGGAATATCCGATTCTCAATTTAATCTATTAACGATTTATTCAAATACGTGTATTTTCGCATTTTCATTAATAATTAAATTATTAATTACTAATTTTTATAATATTTTAGAATATATTAATCGAATTAATTTCATCTCCAATTCACAATTTAAAAGGATATAAACTTTACATTAACTTCTCTTTAATCTCATAAGTTCTTAAACTAACTAAACTCGACTCACCAAAATCTTTATTTAAACTTCTACTCTCGATCTTAAGAATTTCATTCTAATGAATACGATCTTTAATGATTCCACATGTTATTAACTATCTTAAGAATTGTGATAAATTAAACTTTTGCGCATATCATCTCATAAACAATCTCCTTTATCTATCACTTTTAACTTCATATTTTACTCTTAGCTTATTCTCGATCATCATAATTCACTTCAAATGTCTGTTTCATGAAATCCATTCCAAACTTTAAAATTTGTAACTTTCCTAATCAAAAGATATAATAGAAATCACCTGGTTTTATTAATCAAATCCGAATGTTTAATAAGTATCTCTTGAATTTATATTTATAGTTATTAAAATGTTTGTTTCTTTCAAAATGATGATTTTAATGTTTTATAAACCATATGATGAAACGAATTATGCGGACCATCCGACGATAAGAGTAATTATGGTCGTGAACATAATTATCCGAGTCCCTAGCATGGAAATCATAATACGTAAAATTATGTGTCATGATTTAGAACCTAAAGTAGCTTGGGTAACTGTACGAATGATGAGATGATAAAGACATGGTGGATACGCCGCTGGTACATCCTATATATAAGTGCCCTTATCGATTGT
>NW_027497865.1:0-75359 GCF_021521415.1 Bidens hawaiensis
CTAAAAACTTGTTTCTAAATCAATAGCATAACCATGATGCATTCGTGTTGTGTTTCTTCCCACCTTCTATCGGGTGGTAATGATTTTAGAATCGTCAGGTCTGAGTCAGCCACGTCAAGTCAAATTCAAATGTTGGACGGTCACCCACGTATGGTTAATAGGAACTTAGTCTAAAATGCAGGGCTTATGTCATTACCTGCCAACACATCTAGGAGGAGTGAGTGATACTAATTACTAATAAACAAGTCCAATAATACGATGTAAGTGATAGTGAGGGATACCAAAGCAGTCAAGGACTTTTTATCAAAGCATGTCTGTCTTTTATGCTTGTAAGGTTTTTAAATGTCCAAGTCATTGTTTTCAAGTCCTTTTCATTCGTTAACATATTTACAGTTTTGAGATTTCTTATGTCATTAATAAGGTTTCAAAATTATTCCTAGTTCAATGAAATCCCTTGTTGTTGGCTTTTGGCCTACTTGATTTTCTTTAATAAAATTGCCATTTCAAGAAAAAAAGAAAAGAAAAAAAAAATCATATAATGAGGTATAGAAGGTCTTGTATAGTGAAACTGTGGTTTTTCCTTTTATTTTGATTTTATATCAACAAGTTGTTGAGTCAATATTTTCAAATTGCAGCAGCCAGCCTTAACACCAATAACGGCTAATAAAAGACACATAACTGATATCAATTATGTTTCTTTTTACAACAACTTTTTATATCCTTGCATACATTTCCACACATTTCCTTACTAGCGTAGCTTTTCTCACAACAATAATATCTATTATAATCACCTGATTGAACACATCGTGGAGTACAATCTTTGGGTGGTGGAACCTGCCCAAATGCTTCTATATGGCTATGTTCATTTCTTTTGCCTACAGATCCATCAATGACATATATTAATTACGATGTTTATCTAAAAACCATGACATATGAAATTAATTATATGCAGAGAAGTAGAGAACTTACATTGGTGACAGACAAACAACAATAGAAAGCTTATCAAGAAGAGTGTCACATGTGATTCCACGAACCTCGCCATTGCATCACTTTTCAATTGTATTTCTCCTATTACATATAGAAATAAATGAAGATTGTTTGTATTATTATAGTGGATATACACGATTGTCTTTACATACACAATTGGATATCATGTATTATGTATGTTCACAAGTTACTTTACGTGTTCGTCTACAATCGCATGCATATAGTGCTTGCATATTAGTTGCAAGCACAAGTTTACGTTTAAGTATCAACTTTTAGGTTGTTCTTTTGAAATAATCTTGCATTTCACACATATTATAATAACTTTTGAAAATATTTTATAATTGTCGGATGTGTTAATTTTTAAATCTACATTTAGTTTTGCATTCTAATTTTTTTTTCAACCAATAAATAATAAATTTATGATAAAAGCCTTCCTATGTCAAAGCATGAGTTCTTGGTTGTGATATAAGAGGATATGATTGTAACAAATAATAAACTACAACAGTTTCTTTTAAAAGCAAAACTACTTTCAAACAAACAAAATTTTGTAAGGATGTCTTAAAACACATGTATCTCTTACTCACACTGATGTGTTGCAAAACATATATGTTTTAGTGCCCGTTTTGTTAATAAAATAATGCTTAATTATATTGTTTATCTATCGAAAATAGCATGTATTTATGATTTCTCGTGTTTACAGGTACCAGTGTGCGGAAGGAGCGAAGAACGAGCTTAAAATATGTAAAATTAAATTAAGGGATGTAGCACGAGTTTCAAGAATGATTAATAATAAAATAACGTGAAAAGAATGAAAAATATATATATATAATAATACCCCGGTACCGCCCGCGGGGTGGAGAAGATTTCTGTGTGCCACGTGGTACGATGTAGGATGGAAAACATAACCCTGACTATTTTGTCGGGGGCGATACACGAAGGAATGGGAGGAGTCCCCCGTGCGGTACCTATGTGACAGTTTAGGGTTTTGTTTCACCTATTTATATATTTTTAACTACCCTAGACGACATAACAAGTCACCAGTCACCAAGAACACTTCCCTAGGATGACTTTTAAGAAGGAGGAGCTTCTGGTTCGTGAGATTGAAGACCGGAGCTTGTGTTTGAAGTTTATGCAAGTCCCGGGTTTGGTTTAACATTTAAAGTTCTTTTTGCTTGTGTTTTCTTTCATGTTAACTTATGTTTTGACAAGTTATATTATGTTAGTTATATTATGTTGAACATGATTGTTGGCTAATTCATTCATTATCTAGGCTTGGATGATGTTTTGTTGATTGTTTAAGGTTTTAAACGGTTTTATGTAATTTTATTGGATTTTGATTAATTAAAAGTTTTGATCAGATTTACTGGATGTGTCTAATGTGTATTTACTTCTGATTTGTGCTTAAATGAATGTTTCGCATGTTACTTGATTGAATGTCTTTTGATTATAGGTTGCATGTTATGTTCTTTACCATGTGTTAATAACTTGTTTATGGTTTATTGAGCTCATTCATCATAGAAACTGATTTTTGGTGTTTTATTTGAAGTTTATATTCTTACTTTATATCCGACGGTTGATAAGTTATCGGATTTGTCTTTGTTGTTAGGGTTTTAGGTTAATTTATCTAACATGAGGTTTGCCTAGTTTTCCTAAACTTCATTGTTTACCCCTGTCCTTTAAATTGATTCTAGACCACCCCCGTGTACTTAGGTGCATTGAGATAGTAAAACCGACGGGTTAGCTGTCTTCTAGGGTAATTAATCAAAGTTGGTAAACAGATAGGTGAACCAACAGACATGTGTTTTTACATGACCTCTAGAAGTTCCTCTTGAATAACACTTTGAGAGTGATTAAGGATCCATTACGTTTCCTATGTTTCATATCTTTAGATCCCGGTTCCCATAACATATTGCCATAATCAATAAAATCCCGACCCGTCACAATTCGGATTCCTCGCCTAGGTAACTTTTGCTCGTATTTGAAGTTGTTAAAGTCTCTTATTCAGTAATTTAATTTATTAGTTTAATTTAGTTTAATTAATTATTAGTTTTAAAATAAAACAAATAAAAATCCAAAAATTGAGCAAAATACATTTTTTTCTCATGGACCATGAACTAGGACAAGCCCAGATTGTTTTGGGCCAACAAACCTTTTTTCTTGGTGTATAAAGATTTGGCAGAAAGAAATTTTGCTTTTATCAAGAAGGAATAGGATGTCCGTGGCATAACTGAAGTTTGTTTGATCACAATAGTAGTTTTTGTCAAGAAGGATAAGGTATTTCGAACGTGAGCGAGTCACGACCTGTTTGTCGGGTTGCTGTTTTAGTTCGTTTAAAACACGGAACCCAATTTTAGGCTGAAGAACGAACCTGTGAGTCAGGTTCCATATTGCATGGTCCGTGTGTCAAGCCGAAGATCTAGGACTGTGGATCGAGTAAACCTCCGATGATGATAGATCTTCTAGATATCGATGTTATGAGGAAACTCAACAACCAAAACTACAATGTTGTTGAAGACTGATCTGAACTTGATGCATCCTGTAACAACTGCCAAAATTCCGTAAGATACACACACACATATATATATATATATATATATATATATATATATATATATATAACAATTTTAAAAGTTGAAAGGACCAAATATAATAACAAAATCAATGAATATACGTATATGGTATGTTGTTATTCTGAAAATAAATAAAATATTTTAATTTATGTCTAAATATTACTAGACAAACATTTGGCAAGAGAAACAATTGTTTGAATTGTAAGTTAGTTAAATGAACGTCTAGTGTTTTCGGACGAACAAACCAAATGATATATATTATATATGTTTTAAGGCTTAAGTTATTACATTAATAAATTTGTGTTATCATGATTATAGTTACAAGATTGATATAACAAATTACTATATATAATACAATATATGTATATATACACACGTCATAAACAAATATGAGTCAAAATAATTACCACACAGTACTTTGCTACTAAATGCATATAATTAGCAAAAGTTTACTATATATAATATTTATAAAACATGTATATGTTTAAATATATCTAGCCGCCTCTTTATAAACAAAATGATAATATGATATAGATTAAATATCACACCTCAATTCTTAAGTAACAAAACAAGTGCCACGTTAGATACTATTGCCACCAATTTAAGAATTAATGACACATGTGAATTTGGATAATCATTAAACATAATATATATAAATACATTCAACTTGACATTTTACAACCACCTCTGATGAGTTAATTTTTGAGGAAAGCAAAAAGAATATTTGTGATATTAGCACTACAATGGTAAGATTCTAGCAGTTGTAGGGCACCCCAATTGATAGTAAACGAGTGGCGAGAATGGGTCTTGAGAATGGGTCTTGAGTAGTCGAGTCAAGTTACGGGTAATAGAAGATCAAAGAAAATAAATAGTTACAAGTACAACTATCAGCTCAACGGAGAAACAAGGTGAATACGTTTCATTTTTTTATATATATAACGAGAATACGTTATTCTTTGTAAATGGTCATACTCTTAGGGGACAAATTGGTGTTTGTCTCCAAGGAGTCAACACATGTTTATAAATATAAAAACCTTTAAACAGATTCACCAACTGAGCCGAAAGGTGAATATGTTTAATTGTTTGTCAAACTGATTTTTATTCTAAAAGGATAGACATATTATTTGTCTTAAAACCGAAAAGACAAATGCACTGTTTATCTTGATGAATCTGAAAACGTTTATAAAAAGAAACGTTATAACACAAGATAGAAAATAAATTCACTCAGACTGAGTACACATATGTCTGGATCCAAACATAATTGACAAATAGCAGGCATGCTATGCGTCAGTCTCAAACCATATTTCCAATGGGCACAGTTCCCGAAAATACTGTTGACTTGTGTGTGTATGTTAGTGGTACGCCCCCCCGCTGAGCTGTACAGAAATCTATATTTGTGCTATAACAATATTTCTTGAAAATGTTTTAGAGTCAACGATTCACCAGCATATCGCTGGCGTATTTTTCCAACCCATTTTACAGGAAATCAGAAAGGTTAGACCAGACAAGCAAGGCATTATAGAAGATTGGAGATATAGTCATTAGACGCTATATGATGGCTCGTATATTTGAAATTATAATTAATTATATTTTCTCGGATACGTTTTGTATTATCAAACGGGTATTTAAATCCCGACATTTAATAAAAGAATATTTTAAAGACTTCCACTAAAAGAACGCAACTCTGGTATATTTACAAAACCGGTACCAACTATTGGTCATACGTCTAGGCCCTAAGTCGGGGTGTGACACATCCCTTTCAATTCACACGTGTAGATGGTCCTGTTTTTTCTCATTTTTTTTGTTGAACAAAACCGTTTGGGCCCAATCCAACTTCTTAGAGAATATTAGGTTAGCCATTGTTTTGTTTTCCTATTTAAGAGATATTAATCTTTGTTCATTGTACGCACTTCAGAAAATAATCAATTGTGAATTGTTTGGCTGCCTTTGATTGTGGTTATTTTAATCGATAGTTCTCTCAAATACCAACAGATTTATAGTATCAGAGCACTGAGCACAGGTGGTGCTCACACCCTAAAGGCTGTCAAACTATCCAAATCCTCTAAACCCCAATTGTTTACCATGGCCGATCAAATAAGTCTGCTTCCAACTGCTTCTACCTCTATCCTTGTCTTCAAGGGACAAAGTTATGAGTATTGTAGCATTCGTCTCAAAACAATCCTTCGATCAAGGGATCTTTGGGATCTGGTGGAGTCTGGTATTGGTGAAAAAGGTGATGACCAGCAAATCAAAGCTGAAAGGAGGAGAGATGCTTATGCCATGGTTGTTATTCAACAAGCCATGCATGAGCAATTATTCTCACGAATTACTGTTGCATCCACGTCTAAAGAGGCGTGGGAAATATTGAAGATAGGATTCGAAGGTGATTTCCAAGTCAAGGATATTAAGTTCCAAGGTCTTTGCAGAGACACTGAGAATCTTTGCATGAAAGTGACAGAACCCATCGGGGGGTACTTCTCGAGGGCATGGAGTCAGAAAAGAGCCTATGGTGAAACTAATGTCCATGTGTCGGTGGTAAGAGATACAGTTTGTGCTTTTAAAAGACATTTTAGCTTCTTTTCTTCTTCTTCTTCTTCGTATGTTGTCAAACCATCCTTAGCAACCGTCCATCTAGAAGGAATCTTAAACATTGGATTCAACTCCCACACAAATTCTCTAAGCCCTTGACTGTCAACCACACTAAATGGAATGTTATCTATTATGATCATCCAAGCAAAAGACTTGCTACATCGATCTTGATTAAAAGAGTGCGTAGTCAAACTTCTCTTCCCCCGAATTTTTAGGCTTAAAACATAATGTAGACTATTTCTTATCTACCTTTTTTGTAAATCGGAGAAGTCCGACAATATAGCCTCAAATGATTCCACATACCACTCGTACCATTTAATTTTGAACCCGACTTAATAAACTTCTTACAATAATGGCATTTGGAATAACTGGTTTTCTTATTTTGTGTAAAGTGTTTCCACACAAACGACCACGACCGTTTACCATCACCCCCTCATGCTCCACGGTTTGTTCACTATCGACCGTTTCGTTCAAGTTTTCTTCATCAACATCAATAACTGATGCATCCTTTTTATTCATATTTGGAGTCTCACTACACGAAGTTTCCGTCTATTTTTACACAATAAATATTAACAATTATTCACATATACAAATAAAAAGAACCTATATGAATAAAAAAAATAGTCACATAAAGAGAAAGTGTTCCTTAAGAAGCAATACGTGCACATACAGAGAACATGTGCATCTGAAACATGAACATATATAAATATTCAAATATTCAATAAAACATCCTTGGAATTCCAACAAGAAGCAAACACGTTTGCTGTTTGGAAACTGCACATATTCAGCGTGTGCTAATCTGGAACTGACGGCGAGGTGCGTGGGTGGTGTTGTTGGTTGAGGGTTTGAAGTGCGTGGCTGGCGGTAGGCGGTGTAGTGCGTGGCTAATGGTGGTGGCTGAGTGGTTTGAAGATTTGGAGAGGGTGGGGGTATGAGAATTGAGAGAGACGACTGTATATTGTTAGGTTAAAAATAATTAAGTCAAATAATATTATAAGTTAAATGGTCCACACTTGGTAATATAAAACAAAGACTTATGGAGCACAAAATTGAGCTAAACAAATAAAATATTCTAGTGGGTCTCGAAGTAATACGGTTCGGTTATACATCGGTTCGGTTCGGTTAATATGTCGGTTCGGTTGGGTTGTTTTTGGTATTTTAGAAATGGGTAACCGAAATCGAAATTTCCGTTTTAAAAAAAACGGTAATGCTTCGGTTCTGTTTTTTCGGTTAATTCGGTTTCGGTTCGGTTTTTTCGGTTTTCTGCTCACCCCTATTAGTTGCCATCATTTCAATCAGTAGTTAGATCAAACAGTTCACAACAGATTCTGCCATTCTGAGTGCAAATGGATTGAATTTAAAACGAATCGAATCGAATAGGATTTCCATCGAATCGATTAGGAAATTGAATCGAATCGAATAGGAACTCGATTCTATTGGTTTTGAATTTCAATTCGATTGGTTTCTGAACTCGATTTGAATGTTTTTGTATTTAATTCAATTCGATTCGATTCGAATCGTTTGATACTTGATTTGAATTGTTTGTAATTCAATTATATATGGGTTTTTTGGAAGTTATGGATTGTACTTTTTACTTGTCTTTTCACACAAGTACATCTTTTGCTATAAATGGAAACTCGAATGGAACCTCTTGAACACTTGTAGATCTGAAAACACCAAATTTAAGGCTTAATCCATACACACACTTGAATCCAAACACTTCTAACAACACAAGAACACACAAACACACTTCTTCACAAACCCGAAAGCTTCAAACAACTTCTTTAAAACTTGCAAACACACTTTTAACAAACAAGTGAACCCGTAGATCCACTTTAACACTTGAATACAAGTCTTCACCGCACAAACAAGACCAAAATCCAAGGTTGTGACCCAAGAACTACAATTAGTAGAGCTGAAAGCTCTGGTACCAATTGTAGGTCCTTAGAACGGATCAACAACTAAAGTTCTTTGATCAATCTCACTACTGGTTAACGGAAATGAATAGTAGAGAATCGAAATCTCGGATCTTGTTTGGGTTTGTTATTACCCGATATAGAAAAGTGAAGGGAGAGGAGAGTTGGTGAGAAGATAAGATAATGTGTTTTTCAAAAGATTGGTATATGCATGGGTATGCTTCCATATTTATAAGGGAGGCATCCCATGCCCCATAACATTATATGCGGCCCAATGAGCTCATTATACATGGTCTCGGGCCCAAACATACAATAAAAAAACCGACAAACAAACTAAGTTACGTCGTGAATAGTTCAAATAAATATAAAAGTCTAATATACAAAACGAGACCTCACATTAGTTTTGTGAGTTAAGTGTCTCCATGATCAATCATTGATTACCGAAGGCTATTTTAAGTTTTTGCTTTTCTTTTTTTAAGTGAGATCCGTCGTTACTCCATCAATAATAAATATGTGTCCTTCGGTAAATACTTTTCACTAATACACGTTATTATAGTAGTGGATTGTTTTACCACTAACATATTTTCAGATATATGCATGAATTATACATTTTACTTTAGAAGGTTCTGCTTTTATTAACCATTTGGATGAGAGAATTCAAGATTCCTATACAATGGTATAAAACAGTAATAATGATATAATCATTTATCAGGGACCAAGTTTTAACAATTTTAATTTTTATTCAAGTTACCAACTAAAGAAATTGTTTAGTAGTTCGTATATAGTCGGCCAAAATAAGGCTAACTCACTTGATAGAGGCACTTGTCTCATAAAAAAGAAGGCCACAAGTTTAAACTTGGACGAAGGTGTAGTTTAAAATCATTTGTGTAGGGCAGAGTACTAGAGTAGCAGTAACATATGCTTTTAAATAAACAAATAAATAAAACTCGTATCATCACACAACTCACTAATAAATAAGATTTGATTGCTTATAACTTACATGCAAAAGGAAATCAAGCAACTTATATGAACACAAAAGAAAAGGAAAACTTCAACTTAGATATCTTAATTTAACTTCACATACTTAATATCCTCCATTAAGGGATTTACGGTTTTACCTCATACTCCTTCTCAACATTAAGACTTGATGGCCTATACTTGTACCTACTTGCAACAGACAAATAAACTATGAAATTGATCAAACTCAATATAGAAAGCAACCAGTAAAAATTATCCAAATGATTTCGATTAAGGTTGTTTCCAGCCAACCATCCTCCACTTTTTGTGACTCCTTTTGTCACATGGTTCACTGTATTCACCATGACACTACTCGCGAAATACCCGATTGCCATTGAGCTCCAAAGAAAGCAAGAAGAGATGGATTTGATTGATTTTGGTGCTTGAGAATAGAAAAACTCAAGTAATCCTACAAATGTGAAACTCTCAGCAACACCAAAAACAAAATACTGGAATGATAACCAGAATGCACTAATTGGCAACGGTTGAAGCATAGGGATCGCGTCTAGCATGTTATGGTGTTTAGCGACGTTTTTGCGCTTAATTTCCATAATAGCAGCGACCGCCATTGATAACGAAGAGAGAATAAGCCCCACTCCTACTCTTTGCAAGTAAGTTATTCCAGTGGGGATGCCCGTAAACTTACGAATAAAAGTTACAGCGATTCGGTCATAAATTGGAACTAGAATTATGATGAATGCTATAGGAATAAAGGGCAGGGAGGCAGGTGGTATACTGAAAGAGTCTGTTAGCTTAACATCCATGGTGACACCTTGTTGAATTGAAAATGTTTGGAGTTGGGCTAAGCAAAGTGTCATAATAATGCTACACAAGAAGACTGGAACCATTGCTAAGAAGATTTTTGCATTTTCTACTTGTGTAACCGTGCAAAGTTTCCATGGACTTGGTGACTCGGTTTTATCAGTTTGGATTGCGGCTTTGTCTAGCCACCTACATATAAAAAAAACAATTATTATTGTACAGAAAATATTTTCACAAAACCGAAACGAAATGAAAATAGATAAAAAAGTTAACCTGTAAACATCTCTATGTGGTAAGTATTCTTGATGAAGGTCTGCTTCTTTGTCCATGGGAATCTCATGTAGTTCAGAAGGATCCTCAGGAAGTTTTAGATTTATATTTCTAATAGCTGCGACGTAAACCTGAAAAATAAAACAGGATTAAGGGTAATCTGACAATCGCTAAGTATTTTAAAATAAAACGGGAAAGTTACTTTTATAGACTTGATCACCATACGGGAAAGGTTCATTATAAAACACTAAGTTATTGTGGGAACAAATTAATGTAAACAAACCTAAGTAGTTTATTTTCTAATATATATGGTTGATATATTTTAACTTTTATATCTTTTGCATACAATGATTATTTATGTACATAAAAACAATCAAACTAACTTCTTATGTTTTTAAATTCTTTAGCCATTTACTTACACATGTGTTAGTTATATATAAGTAATATAACATAAATATGATTTACACATGTGTGTTACCAAATTTACTCAGTTTTTTTTTTCATAGACAAATAAACATTCTATATTCATTTTGTTCCTAGTGTACTAGCAATATTTGGTATTCTACACAACTCTATATAAGAACCTGTAAAAGTTCTGTCATGGCACTGTTTCCTTGCACAACATGTATCCGATACCACGGTAATCCAAATATGAAGATGGTTGCACCCAAAAACATGGCGATGAATGAGAGAGTGAATCCCTTGTCAAAACCTTTGTTGTCTTGCACCCACACGAAGCAAGTGAAGCTAACGGCACCCCCCAAAGCAAGGGCAAGTAGCAAACAGTTGAAGAAAGTCGACATTTGTCTAGCTTCTTTCGGATCTTTTTCATCGAATTGGTCTGCTCCGTGTGAGGGCAATGCTGCTTTTGTACCTCCACCACCAACAGCTAGTAGGTAGATTGCAAAGAACATCCACACGGCATTTTCTCCGCTCAGTTTCTCACAATGTGATGTTGGCAGAAAGATGTTACAAGGAGGTGGTTTCAGCTTCGGGTAGTGAGCTTGAGCTGTGAGCAATGCAAGCCCCTACAGTTAGGCAAAAAAATCAATCAGAAGCAAGAAAAATTGTTCATTGAATAGAAATATATCATCATCATCGTCGTACTCTGTAAATCCCACCAATAGCAAAGCTATGATAGGGTCTGAGGAGGGTAAGATGTAGACAGTCTTACCTCTACCCCGTAGGAATAGAGAGGCTGCTTCTAGTAAGACCCCCGGCTCGATAGTAGTTTTGCATCAAGTCTTGAACATAAGACACATAACACTCAGCCTTGAATAGAAATATATGTGATTTTAAAATTAATAAGTTAGTTTAACCTGTTTGTGGTAAAGTTTGCTATATTGGGCTACACTGAAACTATTTAACTGATCTATTGTAAAACTTGTATTTGAAGTTAGCAGAAAAGATGATTACTTGATAGTGAGTTAATGGAATCAGAAAAACGAACTGTTCTATTAAAAACGGTTGATATTATTAATTTGTTAAATTAAAACACGGTCTTGAGATAGTCGCGCTTAGAAAAACGTACGAATAGATTTAAAATGATAAGAAATAACTAGAGTAATTATGCTAACACTAAAGTAATATTATTACTCTACATTGTTTAAATTAGGGTAATAGTTGTTACTCTACATCACTTCTTTAATTCTATTGTAATTACCTTATTTCAAAACTATAGAGTTATAATGATTACTCTAGTTATTAACGTTTAGTAGGTTACTTTCATAATTAATACCGGATCCCATCCTACAATAACACATAAATAACAACTCATAGGCGGAACTACAGGAGGGTCACGGGGGGTCCACTGACCCTCCGGCAGACCACTATATATATGTGTTAACCGGTGTACTCGACGTGAGATGCTTTTTTGTGTTTTGACCCTCTAGATTATCTTCTTAGAGCATATAAAGTTGAAAGAAAAGAGTGAGATTGTAATTTTCTGAATTTTCTAGCTTACCGGCATTGATGATGCATGTGTGCCGGTGAGTATGCGAATTGCATCAGGAAAATGTGGAAGATGAAGATGTGGTAAAAAAAGGAATTGAATATTTAATTTTTCTTGATTTTTACCCTAAGTAGTAGTATTAATTGTTTTTTCCTTATATTGTTATTTTCACAAGTTGTTTCAAACCCCTTTTAAATTTTTCTATTTAAGAACATTATTTCAAATCAAAGTACCATTGATTCTTTCATTTTAACGATTCTATCCTATCCAAATACTGTATATTACCATTTCTACATGAAACTGATTTAGTTTGATTCAATATTTTTAACTTATTTAAGTAAGTTACAATATAGTATTCACGTGACTTATCTATGCAATATGTTAATAAAGAGTTTAAATGGATGAAATTATTGGTAACCCGGCCTTCAGTAAATCAACTATGGATGCAACGACGAATGTAAAACATGGGTTTTATGAATATATGTCACCCAGCAAGTTTAAATAAAGAGTACTTACCACGCATTCTATAAACGCACCGATAACAACAGTTCTAAATCGTCCCAGGTAGGAATCAGCAAGAAACGCCATAATAATGGAAAGGATAAAATTGGTGCCCAGGTAGTTGGTTACATGATTTGCTGATTCGGATATGTCATAGTGCATCACCGCGTTAAAATATGTCACCAGGTTCACTGACAATGCGAAGTTCGCCATGTTGTCGAATGCAAACGTTGCTTCAACACAAAATCAACATAGAAATATAGAACTACCTTAGTTTCACAAACTTTTAAGAACTACATATGTTATACAAAAAGATTCAGGAAATTAAAAACTCTACCTAACACGGGAAGCGCGGCGAGCATGCCTCCATGCTTATTCTTGATAGCAGCTCTTCCTTTCCAGTCCACCTTGCCTTCAATGAGTTCATGTTTTTCCTGATAATAAATTGTAAAGATGTAACTAATATTTGAAAAGAAATTATATCAGGATAACTAAATAAGCATAATTATTATATGGGATAAATACTTCAACAGTGATGTCCATGATGCTAGGGTGTTCTTGAGGCTGCTGAGATTTAGAAATAGAAGTGTTAACGATGGTAGAATTAAGCAAAGGTTGCAACCAAATATATAGAAAAGACTATTGTAGTATGCTGAATATTGCTGAGCTGTTTCTGTAGGAATCCAAGTGACAAGGGTATAAAAGTAAATTAACTAGTTGATTTGATGGTGATATGTGGATATAATCAACTTTAATGTTATAAAAGAGAAATCTTACAAATCAAATTAGTTAAATAGTTTACAACCAATCAAATAAAGTATGAGCGATTTTCTAGTTGTTTTATAAGAGAAATTTAACCAAGTTTCTTTAATTGTTAACTAAGGAAATCTGTAAAGAAACCTTAACTTTCAAATGTACGTTTTTTTATAAATGACTAAACCGTTTTACAATAAATGAATAATGAATAGATGAAACATATATGTATAGTTGTAACTATAACTAACTTGGCATATAGGGTAATAGTGACCAGCATATTACAAAATAATAACCAAGTTTATCCATAACCTATTTATGACGGACGTTTGTCAATGGATTTCCATCGGTTCTATTAATACCAACAGATTGCCGATTAATATGAGAATCGGTGATACTCCGTTGTCTTGTAATGTGTATAATGAAGACCAAGAGTATATATAATAAACGTAGTTATGAACAAAACACACAATATTAACATTATACATGGAATATTCTGTGTAAATCTTATTTAATATTATAGATAAGATAATTCAAAGTTTAATTTTTAATATTATACCAAAAAAAATTAAGTTAGCTTTTTATAGAGAACATTTGAAAACGGATATTTTTTCACTTAATTTGGATATATGTTCACTTAATTTAATGTCTAATGGATAACACTAACATTACTTGCGAATAAAACACTTATCGTTTTTAAAAATGGAGAATGTTTAGATCATTACCATAAATAATCAAATGATTCTCTTGATATATTCGGATAATTAAACGTTTCACAATTAGGAAACTGAATTTATTGTCACAACCACAAAATTGATTCATTTTAACCATGATTATGAGCAAATACATAAATATACTCATGAAAGTGAATATAAGAAATAGTGAAATTTATCAAAATCTAAATAACTTTGGAATTTTTCCATTTGAAATTTTATTTAAATTAACACTAGAGGATTTTGGGGTTATAAATGATACATGGTGCGACATAGTTAAAATCTAACTTAAAAGTGAGGGGAATGGGAACTCATGGGTTCTACCCATGCATCGGGCAATCTTACACTGCCACTTCATTTCCACCATCAATTACCTACAAACCACAAAATTAATGGCAGTACCTGCCTATAAGTACTATATAACGTTTTGTTATTTTAATCTAAAATGAATTGAACAATTAAATGTAATTTAAAATTTCATTAAATTAAAAAATATTACATATTTGAAAACCGGAAAAGTAAAATACGATAATACAAACCAAAAAATAAAATACGAAAATTTAACCTAAATGATCTTTTTTTGCAATAACGTCGATCGATTTTTTTAGGAATGCTTGATGATGTAATTGTGTCTTCCTCTTCAACTTGCTCAATAAAATATTTGAAAAACTGTATGCTATTGTCGTTTGGAAAAATATCGTCACGTTTGGCGGTATGAGTATCCCGAGGTTATCGTTTGAGAAATTAGCCATTAAGGGTTTGAGTGAATAAAAATGGTAAATATTTGGGTGAATAAAATGGTGGAATGTTTGAGTGAATAAAAATGGTGAAGGGTTTGTGGTATTTATGTGTGAAAATAACATGTAATAAATTAATTGTTAATCCATTTTAATCCCCAACGATACAATAACCATAAGAATATCAATTTTATGTGGTAAATATTTGCCATGAAATGAAGCTTTGTACCCTATCTACATATATGAGGTGGCGGCGGTGTTTTCATGTGATTTAGAAGCAACACACCATACCCATATATATATGAATGCCCCGTCATCAAGATATATATGAATTGTTACATAGGCATAAATCGGCTATATATTTACATAGACCTTCAAAGACATTTTACATCTTCTTTGTCACTGTACTCAATTCAGTTTTTTCTGTTTTGTTTGTTATCATCTGAATATATATAATGAACCATGCATTTATTAAACTCCGCATTACCTTTCACTTTTAGTGCACAAATAGGTTTATTCCTCTTTGGAAGCTAGAATATTTCACCTTTATAATTGATACTACAATTCAATCAGTGAGAGTCGTTGTACCTTTAGGTGTATCATTGGTTCCTGAGGGGTGGGGTGGGTGCTATTTTGGTACCATTCAACTCAGTTTTCCCGAATGAATGTGGTGACCACCTATCGCCATCACTCGCATCCATCCCCACATACATTATTGATACAAATATGATCTTAGACACGCGCATGAAGCCTTTTTGGCCTCAGGACCATATTTAGCCTTCTAGACCGACCGATGCCTTGTTGGCATTGTTAGAATTCGTTGGGTGCCCATTATGGGTGCGCTAATTACACTCACTACATTAAAAACTTCGCGCTAATTAGTGTAGTAAAAACTTCACACGAATTGTGTATAAAGTTAATAAAAGTTAACAAAGTGGTCAAATGTAAGGTGAGTGATTTAAGTTCTCGGACGATATTGTCGGAATTGGAAAGAGGAGGGGCTATTTTTGGTTAAATCACTAAGAAAGATCATGATAGAGAGAAATTTCGGAGCTCATGATTACAATTTCAAACGGGAAAGCATGATGTCACTAAAAATAAATTGTCTCGTTTAGAGGATGATCATGTACGAATTTCCTATCAACCAGAACCTTGCGATAGAGGCACATTGGTTACTTCTACATCATGGTCATTTTATGTCTTGTATGAAAAAGAGGTTGGCCACCTCTTTTTCGAGTACAGGCTCTCAACTACGATTTGGAGTTGGTTATATTCTTGGAGCTGACTTTCTCAATCATCACCACGTAATAAGTCGGAGTTACTTAGCTCATTAAAGATTTCTTCGGGGTAATTAGAAATAAACAAATTGAAAACGAAGTTAATCTACTCAATTATATGGCTAAATTGGAAATGTAGGAACTCTCTGCTTTTAGGCTCGATCGCCTCTTAAAACAACAAATGACATTATGCTACTTTCTTTTAATTGAAACGTAATAGATTGAAGATTTGTAATTTTTCTTGGTTAGAGTGGTGTTCTCTCCGACTTTTTTTGTATCTTGTAACTCTTGTTTTTCTTAACTCAAACAAAAAAAAACGAATACCACTTAATTGACAACCGGTCATTATCAATGGTCCTTACGACACAACTAAATCTTGAATTCTTTGATACGTCCTTATATAATAAGAAGATAAATCCAAAACTTATATTTCCGAATATCCTTTTTTATATTTCTTTAACAGTCATTAGAATCACTGACGATCCACTGATCTATCTGATTATTTCCACCACGTCTTAAGAAGAAAACCCACCTATCAATGTTGTTAAAAAGCACAAAAACTCGAAGATTAGAACATAATAACCAACAAGTTAAAACGGATTAAAAGTTATTTAGTTTGTTCTCGAAGAATTCCTACAAGTGATGTTAAAGAAAAGGTAGATAAATCGCTATACCGCCTACCATCTTTGAATTTTATTGTCTACCAACTCATTTTGTGGGGTCGATGTCAAAAGTTTTTTATGTGCTAATAAATAAATCCGCACCTGAGAATAATTGGCATCGGCATATGAGGCTCGAAATGCACAACAAAAAGTAATTCAGTTTTTCAACCTAAATTTTTTATGTATATTAAAAATAAGTTCATGTTGCGGTAAAAATATTAAAAATTTGCCACAAGCTGCCTATATGTTCATAATTTATTTTTTTATTTACTCCAAAGGTGTTGTATATTTCTAAGCCGTCATACATCACAAAAAGGAAAGGACCAAACTGTCTTGATAATAAAACTTTTTTTTAATACTACCAAAAGTATGTAGTTGAAAGAGAAACACGTAGACCAAAAGTTATTGAATCTAATTAGCAATTTATCATTATAAATTAAATACCGGCAATTAAATTTAAATAACCGTTTTAACTTAAACATATATAAGGGGTCTTAATGTCAAAGCGAGTGTAACTGCTAAAGCACATTGAGCCTTCTATATTCATAAAAGAAAGAGAAAACTACTAAAACACCATTATATTGGGTTGTTTGTAATAGAGAAAAAATTATAAAAACTAAAGTATATCTCTATATTTAGAGACCCGTAGTCAACTCTCTGAATTTTGTTATTAGTGTTAGCAATAAAATAAGTGTTTTGTAGGTAAGATAGAAAGTTAGATATTGAAGGTTTTTGAAAATTAAATAAAAGTTAAAAAATGACTTTTATAATTAAACTATAGAGATGAAGATGAAGATGAAGATGAAGATGAAGATGGAGATGAAGATAAAGACTCTAATTTGAACTAAATAGATTAGGCGTAAATGAGATTGAATATACATTTTTCTTATTTTAGTTTTACCATATTATTAAAGGATGTTCTAATATGTTGCGAGCAATTTTTCATTTTTCCGATAGTTTCCATAAAGAAAAATAAGTGTTTAAAATATTTAATCATTCCGAGTACAAGGTTAAGCTGAAGCACACCAAAGACTTTAATTTAAAAGGGGGTGAATGTCTTGGTTTCAAGTAATAGGAGGTTTCAGATTGGTTAAAGAATTATCTCACATATGGTGAGTTTTCTCCTGAAGATGTGTTGATGAATCAGTGACTCGTCAGTGATCCTAATGGTCGTTAAAGAAATATGAAAAGGGATACTCGGAAATATAAGTTTTGGATTTATCTTCTTATTATATAAGGATGAAACAAAGAAATCAAGATTTAGTTGCATCGTAAGGACCATTGACAATGACCGGTTGTCATTTAAGTGGCATTCATTATTATTATCTTTTTTTGTATCAAATCCTAACTAATATATGCACTAATGGTCACAATTTTTTAAACGTACTTCTACCAGCTTGTTCATGTCTATTTGATCGTTTATTTGTTATTACCAAAACTTTCTCACATTTTTTTGTTATCCCTAGTTTATTGCTACTATTTTTAATACCTTGTGATGTTGTTAGTTTTCTAAATACTATGATTTACATGTGAAAAAAATGTTTTTGAACCGAGGGCTTAGTAGAAGCAATCTCATCATTATTTTTTTATAAATATTTGTGAGCCTTTTTTCAAAAAGGTAATTATCATTTTGGGGGCTTGCTTTTAGTTTTAATCACAATGTATATTTCTCATTTGCTAGTGGCGTATTAGAATAAACCATAGGGGTGTTGGTTATATCCAGATAATGTAAGTAATAGCGTCATAGAATCTCTTAATTCGCCACTACGAATAAAAAAACAACCTAATTCGTCACTGCCGAGAGAGAAATAACTTCAAATCGCCACAAGAAGATAAGAAACAACCGTTTGTATGGTAGGCTAGATAGAAAGAGTTAATTCACCATTAGGAGTAGAAGATATAATCTAATTCGCCATTGCCACTGGCGAAATAACAGGTTTTATGACAACTTTACTTACATTCTCTGAAAATTACCTTACACGCCTATGATTTATGTTAATTCGCTAACAGCAAGTATAAATACACCCACTGAGATTAACACTAAAAAGCAACCCCCCCCCCCACACACACAAGTGAATAGTTTGCTATAAGTGGGATTTTACTTGGTCTGTTTGTTTGCAATATGTAATAGTTATAGTTGTAGTTGTGACAACGATCTAGTATTGCACGTTTAAGAGAATGATTCTTGGTTTATAATGGAAGTACACTTTAGTTGTGGATAAGAGAATAACTTCATAACTAAGTGTTATATGGGTGGAAGAACTTTTATGACGAATGGCCTCCTAATGCAACAATAAAGTCACAAACCCTCGGTATAAATTAGACAATATTGATTAGTATAATGGTCGAATATTACAAATGATATCAGAGTAAATTATATTCTTTATAGGACATTATAACGACCTCAAGGAGGACAATAAACTCTAAAACTATATATAGTGATTTTTACAAATTGTTTAGTTGAAATGTCACCTAAGTATCATCTAAGTAAAAATGAATTCACTAGAACCTATTTTAAATCAAGTGTAGTAGTTTTAATTAATTGTAATTATTACTCAATAAACATAATAACTTAAATAATCAAAGCATACAATAAAATACTAGAACATTATTATAAAATAAAAGTTACAAGCAAATAGGAATAAAGAAGTGATACTTGAAATTAAAAAAAAAACAAAAAGAAAAGAAAAACAAAGGACTCTTGAAATTAAAAACAAAAACAAAAACTTGAAATAATAAAAATATATATATATATTTTTGACTACTCGTTGCCACATATTTGGCACGGATTTTGTTCTTTTACTCGAATATAGCACGACCTTTATGTGAGAATGTGAGATATTATCTCAGGATTCATTGCAATTGAGGTTGATGATGATGTTCGGGCCTTAGCCTTTGCTTTATCTTCACCGATCGGGCAAATCGGTTCGATCTCCGAGTAGATCAAAATCAAGTTCGTTGTCCGTGACTAAATTTATTTGGGTATGAGCAAAGTTTGCTTCGTTGGTGCTTGATGATGTTTTCGATCGTTTAGACGATTGATGGACCGTTAGCGGACTTTGTAGGTGATGTCTTCTAGAATGTTGATTAAATGATTTATTTCTAAATTTTTCAATATGTATTTGTCACTATTTGAATAGGAAGTATCCTTACTACACTATTTTAATCGAAAAGGTGACCGATTTTGAAAGATGACCAAACCAATTTTTTGTTTTTATTTCCTCTAGATTATATTTAATCAACCATGCGTTCAATATTGAGAGTGGCATGCCTCTTTTGGCAAGCACGACGTACTTATCATCACGTGTTGTATTTATAATAATATACATGACGCAATGTATGAATATATTATAAATCACATGTCTGCTATAATATTATATCTATTGTTGTAAACTTGTCTTCATTCTTCTATATCAAAACACTTATCTTTAAGACTTTAACGGCACACCTTCTATAATTTGTAATTATTAGTAATTTGGATTAAGTGACTTATTAAAATGGATGAATAGTACATTAGGTTGTTTTTTTATTTACTTCATTTGTAAGATGCTATTTAAGGTATGTGAATTGACATTGAACAGAATGATAGGTTAAGAAAAATGAAACAAAAGGCCTCTTAGTTGCAAGTAGAAACAAAGATGTAGCATATTATTCTCATTTTGATTATATGCATTTTGGGTTAGGGGTATTGATCAGGTTTATTATTTGAGTTTTGGGTAGCGCTCAGGTCGGGTTCGTCCGGTTGGGTTGCTCGGTTAACGGATTGATCAGGTCGGGTAGTTCAGACTTGGGTATATTTGTTAATTTTAGTAAACTTTGGCTTAGATATTACACCTTTGGTCCGAAATATTCCCATCCTCATATAGTTTGAAAGGTTAATAGAATTTAAGACAAGAACATAACTCTCATACTATTTGGAAACTTAATGTGTGTTCCCGAATTCTTGATAACATGACAAAAGTTGACCATGCGTAGCTTGAGTTATTCGGATTTTTTTTTGCTTAAAGGTTTAACTGAAACCCGGCCCTAATAATAATCAGTTTAATTGCTTTAATCGGTTTTTGAGTAACAGGTTTGTTCAAGTTGGGTTAATCGGGTACAATTGAAATCAGGTCAGGCCGGGGTAAGGGTTAATCGGGTACGGGTAAAATCAGCGGGCCTAGAAATATTTTTAGATTAAAAGCTTTAATGTAATCATAACTATAGTAGGAATTGCGGTTAGGCTCCCAAGTGGTAGCCTCGTGGATTACTACAATGCTTATTACTATATTAGATAGCTCAATTCAAGATCTCTTGTTAAAATAAGAGAAATGCAAGGATATATGACAGTGCTTCAAATAGAGGGTGGTTTAAAAGAACAAAATTTAAGGATATATGACAATATTTCATATTAGGTTTTGAGACCTATTCGGCTATTCTCAGAGTAAATGGTATGCCTTGCGGAAGTAATGTGTTTAGTAGGATTTATATTTGTTTCAAAGCTTAATTTAAAAGAAGGTTTTGTAGCATGTAGGAAGATAAAAGCTTAGATGGAACATTCTTAAAAGGGCTATGTTGAGGAGAACTTCTAACAACAATACATCAAGACACAAATAACAAAAGTTACCCTAAAAGCATGGGCTAATGTGTAATTATAGAACAAAGACATCTAGAAGTGGGTCATTGAAGGATGATATTGTAATATTGGTCCCATATTTCTGTCTGGTCAGTGGTCACACATGATACACTGCATTAAGTTCTATAATCATTGATATTTTCAAGTGTATCTTTTTTACTTCTATCTGATTATGTAATTTAGAGAAGTTGTAAAAGATTTGCTCCCTTTTGTTGAATATAGGCATTATGCAAAACATATATAAGTTCATTTTAAAAAAGAAACACAATGGTGTAGAATATAGGAATCTGTTTGGACAACATACACAACAACTAATGAGAATGAAATTTATGTCTGGTATAGAAAAAACTAAATCTAGAAGTGTTGAGGCATACACTCATCTAACTGAAAGCAACCAAAACACGTTGTCTACGGCTTTCTTTGAGGCGGGTAAAGCATGTACATTTGCGGAGAATGGGGTTAGTGAGAGCTTTAATTATGTCGTTATGAATGCAAGAAGAAAAACCAAATATTACATTGGTGGAAAAGGTTATCTTACGAAGAGGAACTACAGAATGAGCAAGAAATCACAAGAATGAGAAGGTAGTGTATATCCAACCATAAGGAAGAAGATAATATACTGTAAAACATAATTAAAGGTATGTCGATCCTCTTATGCTGCATTTTCTTTTTGGTGTTATATAGTTTTTCGCATTCTTTTGTATTCTTTTAGTTCGGTGTTGTTTTTACTGTTTTTATGTGTTTACTTATGTTATGCTACGCAATGTTATGCCACGCAATGATAGGCCATGTCATGCATGCGTGCTATGCTATGTTATTTTTGTACGTTTGTACCTGTGAAGTGGGATATCATCCTAAGCATCGAAAAATATGTTGTACGGGATGGATATGAAGTCTACACTGTGGATCTAGATAATATGGTAGAAAATATATATTAGGATATTAAACATGTTGTTTCGATTTATTTCATATGACTAACGACTATACATCAAAAGTGTTTTTAACTCTAGTATCTTTTAAATCCAGGAATGCTACCATTAGGAAAGAAATGGTATATGCACTAATAATACTATCCCATAATTATAATCTGTAATAAACCATACCGATCTTTCAGTACGATCTGGTATCAACCGACTGGATCTCGAACACATCAGAAGACGATGTTGTGTCAGTCTAAATCGTGTTGGAATGAGTTTGACCGCCGCTTTGACTTCTTTGACCTTTCATCTCACGTCGAAAGTCTCTCATAGCTTTGAAACTCAAGTCTTCATAGTAACCGCCTACTTCCGGAACTATTTCTGGCACACAAGTTTTTCCAGTGAGCATATTTACAACCTCTGACATCGTTGGCCTCATTGACGAAGAAGCGTTCGTGCACAGAAGTGCTACTTTTACAACAGTTTCCGCTTCTTCTTTGTTCATTGTCGAATCCAATCTCTCATCAAAAAGCTCTTCGTATTGCTTACTTGTTTCCAATCGACAAGTATTTAAACATCAGTTAAATGTCGTATAAAACCTGCATAATCGCTTCGATGAGATAGTATTTAAACATCAGTTAAATGTCGTATAAAGCCTTATTTTATTTTTATATAGGCGATAAAAACCTTTTCCACGTGGCATACACTTTAAAACTTGAATCATACCCAATCTAGAAGACCAATGCAATCGTTAGTTGGAATGTGACTGTTATTGTTTTTGCCACTAACTGTTTCCAACAGCACTACTCCAAAGCTGTAAACATCTGCTTTGTCGCTCAAGTAACCCCATAGGGCATACTCTGGTGCCATGTATCCCCTGAAAATTCATAAATGAAGTTAGATCTAAGAGACGAATGTAGGGATTGAGTGATTAATAACTTACATTGTTCCAGCAACTCGTGTACTAACGTGAGTCTTCTCGTCTTCCTTTAGCCTTGCCAATCCAAAATCTGAAATTTTAGGATTCAGATCTTTGTCAAGTAGCACATTTGTGGCTTTAATGTCCCGATGCACAATTTTGATCCTTGATTCTTTGTGAAGAAATGCTAAACCTTGAGCAATCCCGATGCATATGTTGAATCTTGTTGGCCAGTCCAGCATTAATCGACTTTTACCTGAATTGGTGATAATAAGTAAAAGATTTGACTTTTTAAGGTCAATCAAAGTATATTCGAGTTTCAATTCCGATAAATATTTTATTAAGTATTCAGGAAATATATGTACTTAGCCTAATAGTTTTACAATCTTACAATTGCCAGAAAACACTGTTGGTAATTAACAAAAAACCAGGTAAATTTATGAGTTTAAAAATCAAGTTTGTTGACTTAAAAAGCGAAACTTCAAGAAAGCCAAAGCCAAAACACACTCACCAAACAAAGCATTTGCAAGGCTATTATTTTCCAAGTACTATAAACAAGCAACAGCTGATCTCCGTCAATGCAACATCCGTGGAGTTTAACAAGATTCGGATGTTGTAAGCATGAAATCACACCAATCTCGTTCAAGAACTCACGGTTTCCTTGCTTTGAATGTGTTGAAAGCTGCTTCACTGCAACCGCCGTGCCATTAGTCAACGTACCCTGCAAACCAAAACACAATAATAACACATTACAAACATGTAACTGAAATCAAACAAAATATATTATAAATAATAACCTTGTAAACAGGCCCAAAACCTCCTTCTCCAACTTTGTTTGAATCATTAAAGTTGTTTGTTGCATTCTTTAATTGTTTCAAAGAAAAAAAAAGTGTCTTAAGCTCCAATCCTTCAAAATCTATTCAAAGATAATCAATTTGCCTTAAGCAAAAGATTACACAAATGGATCAAGAAAGTCACCAAATTCAAAGGAACGAATAAAGTCTTCACCTTTATCGGTCTTTTTTCGCCCTTTTAAACATTTCCACCACAAAACACCCAAAATCAACAAAACAAGAAACGCTACACCAAACCCGACACCTATATAAATGCCTTTGTTCGTCTTCTTTCCACCAACCGAACAAATCTTGAAATACGGGTCAACATCAATAGCCAATACAAGAGGCCCATAAACTCTCCGTCTAGGAAAACGGGTTGTCCCTTTGCCCGCCCAATAAAACCCGATCTCCAAGATATTATCCGTCACTGAAGAAACACTAATGGACCCCGGGCAGATTACGGGTAACCTGGGGGTTAAATAGATGTTTCCCACGAGGGGTTAGACCCGGCAAATATGGTTCTTCTGATAACCTGCAAAACAGACACCGTGAGCTCGTCACTGAGAAGGGGGGGGTTCCTCCTTGTGACCACCCTCCGGCGTGAGAATCAGACTAGATTGCTCTTGAATATAAATGTATATTAAGAGATTGCTAGAGCAGATATCAGGTATAATATGTAATACGAGATAGTATATGATGATAAGATGATAAGATGAGATGATCATACCATTTGGGGTATTTATAGCCGAATGTAGGTTTCCAAGAAGGTGTAGCCGGCTGAATAGTAATCCTGTTCTACCAACTGTGGCCTACGCACGTGCCATGCTGGTAGTTGGTGGGTAGGCAGCGGCTGACAGTGACCAGGCCTGCTGTGTACTATTTCTTTTCCACCAACTGCCGGCTATGCACGTGGTATGACAGGAGTTGGTGAGTAGGCAGCGGCTAATAGTGACATACAGTACAAGAGCATGCTGCTCGCCATACTGTTGTCAATGAGCTGTCGTATCTTTGGTCAGATCTTTTGCCCATACCTCGTCAGGTACAGTACAGAAGATCTTCCCGTATCGTACGGACTGGCTTATTTGGGCGGGAGTATTCCCCCTCCCGCCTTTGTGCGGGATTGTTCCCGGCTTTGCTCATTCCTTCAGGTGACAACTGAATTATTGAGAGCTAAGTGCCTTGTGCATGTAGCCTTGCTGTGCGGGTGGCCTTCCCTGATGGCTTGTATCCGCAGCTGCGGGAACAGGCGGGGTACACCATTGGGAGGCATTTCCTGCGGGAACAGCTTGCGTACTGCGCGTAAGGACGTCACGTCTCTGAGCATGGTGGGTCCTGCGGATCCAGTTGGTTTCTGCGCAGACGTCTCTCTTCAGGGTGAGTCCTGCGGGTCCAACTGGGCTCTGCTGGGACCTACCTCTTCAGTCACACTCGCATTAAACCGAACAACCACAGGCCTTGCAAACCCACCTGCCTCTTCTTCAATATTGAAATCTTTTCTAACAATTTGCCCCTAAATCACATACAACTAACTATAACCATCATAATCTTGATTATGTAATCATAAAATTATTACCTGAATATAAATATCAAATATTCGTCTGCCGAGACTTCTATACGTGCGGTCGTTAGTGAACTGTAACTCTGCAAAGTGTAGATTAACCGCATAATCTCCATTCTCCAAACAGTAACTGAAGTAAGTGAGTGTAAGCGGTGAGAGACGAGCGGTTGTATAAAGTGGAGGTAAGCTCGTGTTCCCTTCTAAAGATGCTATGTATCACGTGTTTTGGTAATTGTTATCATCCATGAAGTCACCCGTACTACTAAATCCCCAGTTCCTGACCGCTTCATATAGCCTGGCGGCACCACCATCAACATTCGCGTCTCCTTTATAAAGAACAGACCGCCCATTACTTTCTCTGACCGTTATATCATTCCCGCCACAGTTAACATGTAAAGAACATGCATCTGTCATGCAATCAACTCGTTATCTTTTTAGCTAATTAATTTCATAGAGGTTGAAAAAATATTCACATCTAGGACATTTGACATTCTCCAGACACGGAACTATGTCCTGTCTGTTGAGGATATTATCATAAGAACAAACATCAAATGTGGATAAACAAGAAGATATAAATGCTAGTAAAAGCAATGGAAACTAGCTTACATCGGGTTTTTTGTCGAAGAGCTTCTGAACAAGTTAACATAATGGTTCCTAGTATAGAGACCAATGGAAATAATAAGTTTTTATACAAATACAAACTTTCAAGAAAGTCCCAGATAGAATATTATTGAGTTCAAATTTAAAATATGATCTTCAGACCTCTATTAACATGCGAACTTTTTAGATATCTTTTATATCATACAGAAATTCAAATTTTGTTCTTTAAACATAACTTATTTGAGGATCAGGTCCTTTAAAAAGTTTACTTTTAGACGATATCTTTTATACAACATGTTTCTTTGTTTTTTAAAGGATACCGTCTGAAAGTAAACTTTTTAAAGGACCTGATCCTTAAATCAGATATGTTTAAAGGACAAAATTTGTATTTTTGTTTTTATATAATGATCAAAACAATTAACGAAACTCAAGGGGCCCACAAATACAAGTGAAAGGTGGATTTGAACCTCAAGCCCAGAGAATCAAATGCTTACCATTGTATCATGTCATGCCTTAGAAGATTTTTTAGATTTAAAAAAGAAAACACGTTTACCTGTTTTGTCGACATGTGGCTTGATTAGGTCCTTGCCATGTAAAATTGTTGTAGGATAGGTCACTACACAAAGATACTCGAATAAAAACATTTGTTTTTTAACAACCAAGCGTGCTTCATGAAATTTAATTTAACAAAACAAACTTACATGTTACCTCCATTTACCAAAAGTGTCTCTGGTATGTCACCGCTTAACATGTTACCAGTTAAGAACCTATTCAAAACCACATCAAGATGCTTATTTTGTAACACATATATAATAGTGCAAGCGCAAGAAAACTAAAAGAGTACTAAAACTTACACGAATCGCAAATTCATTCCAAGGATAACATCAAATATTCTTCCTACTAGCCTATTAAAACTTAGATCCCTGTTAAGATCACACCAAAAATTATGTCATAAAGATTTTGTGAAAAAAAAGGTCTATTTAGTGTATACTTACAACATTTCAAGCTGACTCAGTTGCAAAATATAATCCGGTATATCTCCTGAAATATTGCAATTTCTCAAGACCCTAAATTTATGAATGAAATATCAGTTCATACAAATCAAAGACAAAAGTCAATGCTTGAATTATTAACATACAATCTTAATAATCCACTAGCATTGTTGAGCTGAGGAAATTCTTGAGCCTGCCCACTTATGTCACTAATTCTCCTACAAAACATGCATTCATGTTGAAAATAAACTTAACTTTAGAACAGATTAATCTAAAAACAAAAGGTTAACTTTACTTACAGATCAAGTAGGTTTTCTAAAAGAGATATGTTTGAAGGAATAGGCCCCGTGAGTCCACTCGCCACAATTTCTCTTGAAAGGCATCCAAACATTAATATTATGAGACTCTTGAATGCGTAAACTAAAATGCTACATTTTAAGGAATTCATAGAACATCTTACAATCTAGTAAGTAGTCTCCACTTTTGTATAAAATCAGGTATCGGCCCAGTGAAGTTGTTGTCGTTTATCCTACTGTATAGTACATGAAAAAGATTCAGTTTTAGACTTGAAAAATGGAGGAATAGAAAAGCTTTGGTTAAGAGAGTAAAACAAATATGTTACAAATTTGTTAAATTTCCTAGTTGACCAAGGGTTGTTGGCAGCCTCCCGGTTAACCGGTTTGAAGACAAGATCCTGCAATATAATATGAAAAATAACTCCAATTATCAATAAACAGTTAAATTATATTAAGGAAATGTGTGATTGAAAACTTAATCAGCCTTACAAAGACTTCAAATTGATTAATCTCCCTAGTTCAGATGGAACAGTTCCTGAAAGCCGGTTCGCTTCAAGGTCTCTAATCAATAATTTTAACAAGATAAGTATATTAATTATAAATCCATATAAACACAATATGAAAGTCAACATTGACCAGAAAATAACTAAAAAGTTACAGTTTTGTGAGGGTAGTGATATTGCTTCGTTCCGGTGGGATTTCGCCTGTTATACGGTTGCCAAGAAGAGAGCTGCATAAGGAAGAATAAAGTTCACAACTTTAAAGTAGCGATTTGTATGAAGTAATGGTAGGTGAAAAAGAATAGATCATTCCAAAGGAATAAACTAAAACATGTTTGGTTGTCTTCATCAATGGAATGAATTATTACCAAGGAATGAAAATCCTTCCATATATAACATTTTTCATTCCTTAGTGAGAGTTGTTTTTTTTTTCCATTACTTTAAGGAATGGAATGAAATGATCAACAATTATTATTATTATTATTAATTTCTTATAGTATAACTATTATTTAATTATAATAATTATTATATTTTTTATTATTATATCGCATTATATTATTATCGTCCCATTAACTAACAAAAAAAATATGTGTGTATAGTTTAATATTTAATAATAATAAAGTGATTATTCATTTCATTCATATGTGGTAACCAAACAACATAATGGAATGGTAATGATTCATTCAATTCCTTTGTTCATTCCATTCCATTCACTATTACATTCCTTCGTTCATTCCATTACGTGATACCAAACAAACCCTAAGTTCTCATACAAAAGAAAATTATGAAATTAAAGGGTAAAAAAGAGATTTCACATGTCTTGTAGCCGTGTTAAGCCCCATTCAGGCGGGATTATGCCACTCAAGTAATTGTAAGCAAGATCTCTGCAAATAGAATAAGACACTTAAGTTTCATAAAATCTTGGATCATATCAAAATTTTGATATATAATTTAATTATGTGTTTTATAAACGACTTACAACGACCGAAGGTAAGGAAGCTTTGCTAATTCGGGTGGCAGTACTCCATCAATACTATAAAACTGATACATGCTGCATAGACAAACAAATTATATAAATTCCCAAAACTTGTTATCAAGAAGCATTGACTTTTAAACTCAATGATGTAAAGAAAACTAAATGATATTGTTAATACTCAATGAATAGGAATAAAAGACAGAACTTTATACATCCTTACGACATGACAATCGGTATCATTGCCAATGTTGCAATCACATCCGATGCTAGCATTAGCTTCTTGAGATAACTTTGGCACTTCGGTAATGGCGTCAAGATTGCAATTATCTCCATTAAATCTCCAACTTGTTGCATTCATAGCAGCAAGAATGTTTTCAACAGCTTCCACTAAATTTAATTAACATAAAGAAAAAAATCAAATCCAAGCAGCAAACAATAATATAATTTTGGTGGCAACCCAAATCAATATTCTTAAAGAAACAATAAAAGAACTTGGAAGAAAAACTAAATCAAGATTCAAGAACACATTTTTTTAAACAAAAAAAATGATCTTTTTAACAATATATATATTACCTTCTTGTTGTGGCACAACTGATTCAGTATATGTTAGCAAGATTACAAAACAAAGAGTTTGAAGCAGTATGCATTCAGCTTTTCTTGCAGCCATTGTTACACAAGTTAGACTACTTGAGTTTCATATATGTACTAGCATAAATGAATAAAAAAGTTATGTCCATTTGTTCATTAGCCTAAATTAATATATTGTTTCCATAAATATAGCTTTGTAGCATTGAAGAGATTTTGTAAATATGAAATTGAAGAAACACTAAGTGAACCCTGGGTAGATTATAGATAATCTGGGGGTTAAGTAATGTTTCCCACGAGGATGAGGTCTAGCAGAGAAGGTTATTCTTCAGGGGACCTGCAAAACAGACACCGTAAGCTCGTCACTGAGAAGGGGGGGTTCCTTCTTGTGACCACCCTCCGGCGTGAGAATCAGACTAGATTGCTCTGAATATAAGTGTATATTAAGAGATTGCTAGATAAGATTGAGATATCAGATGATGTCCTTACCATTCCAAGGTGTTGGAGTATTTATAGCCGAAGGTAGGTTTCCTAGAAGGTACAGCCGGCTGAATAGTATTCATGTTCCACCAACAGTGGACTACGCACAGGCCATACTGGTTGGTGAATAGGCTACGGCCAACAGTAAAGGTCGGCTGTACACTGTTCCTTTACTGCCGGCTACGCACTGTTCCACCAACTGTAGGCTGCGCACGTCCCATCGTAAGGGTTGGTGAGTAGGCAGCGGCTAATAGTGACACACAGTACTAGAGGGTGCTCCTCCTCGTATTGTTGTCGGTGAGCTGTCACCCTGTGATTGGTTCATGGGCTGTTCTGGCCAAATTGTCTGTTCCGCCCATACCTTAGTAGGTATAGTACGAAAGATCTTCCAGAAGCGTACGGACTGGCTCATTTAGGCGGGAGTATTCCTGCCTTGCTCATTCCTTCATGTGACTACTGAAGTAGGTAATGCCTTGTGCGTGTAGCCTTGCTGTTAGTGCGGGTAGCCTTCCCTGATGGCTTGTATCCGCAGCTGCGGGAACAGGCGGGGTACTTCACCATTGGGAGGCTTTCCCTGCGGGTACAGCTGGCGTACTGCGCGTAAGGTTCTCTGAGCATGGTCGGTCCTGCTGGAGCAGTTGGTCGTTGCGCAGACGTCCCTGTTCAAGGTGAGTCTTGCGGGTCCAACTGGGCTCTGCTGTGACCTACCTCTTCAAGTCCCCCCAGTCCAATGTTCTTCTCATGAATTATTAATAAGTGAGGTGAACTTTTGGACTTAGCAAGGGGTTTTGAAAAGGGGTTTAGTTTTTAGGTTTTCCGTGGTGATTCTCCCCGCGGTTTTCCTGATGTCACGCAGAAATTCCCGACTTTTCTACTTGATCTTAGGGTATGAAGCTGGTAGGTTTGTAACCTCCTCGCAAGTCAGGAGCGTTGAGTCCCACTTGTGTGGATTCTCCATGGGGTTTTGGTAGTTTTCAACATATTGATCAATTATGCTAAAACCACCAATTCCATCTTGGAGTGTCAAACAATATAGTTCTCGACGTTTCCGTCATGCGGGGATGTTATTCCCGTTTTCGCAAGCATGGCCCAGAAGATCCTTCTTGGTTTGAATTCCCTGCAGAGTGCTAAGTATGTGAAGGGTTTTGCCTTGACACTGTACCCGCACTCGTCTTACGGTTACTTTACTTCCAAGGTATTCCTGGCGTCAATTCCCTGCGGGTGCTAAGTATGTGAAGGGTTTTGCCTTGACACTGTACCCGCACCCGTCTTATGGTTACTTGGTTGCCAAGGTAAGGGGTATTTTCCCACTTACTTTTGAATCTTTTTGAATTTTTTTGAAATTCGAAGAGTTGGTGAAAGGATAAGAACAGTCCAAACCTCTGAAATGTCGTGCGACGGTTTCTTCTGACTGTGTCAGGACGTGCAGGAAGTTATGGTGACGTGACAGTACATGGTCATTCCAGACGCCTTTTCAGGCGCGTGGGCGCAATTTTTCGGGCGCGTGGCCGCGAAATTAATGTTACGCGTCCTTTCAACAGCTGTTGCCAGCTTGCCTTTTGCCACGTGTCATAGTTTCATTGCACCTTCGATTTCTCTCTTCCGCATTAAATTCATCGCATTAATTGCGATTAGTATATAAAGGGGGAGAGGGTTCTTTGTAATCCACACTTTCACTATTCTCTTCATCTTAAGAACGATTTCCGGCGAATACTCATCTTTCAGTCGAGCATTCCCTTGAAATCGTTTTCTTCTTTCTTTTTGCAAGATGTCGTCTCGTGATCTCGAATCTACAGCCGATGACAAGAGTACTGCTGGCGAGTGCCAGTGTGCTCTGCCTGGCGATCTGTATCAGTACATCGTCAGGAAGTTCATGCTCGAGTCTCTCGAGCCTGAGTTTCCTGAACCCCACCAGACGGTGTATGATGCCCCCAGAGGCAAGATCGGGGTTTATGCTGCATTCTTTGTTTATGGGAATCTTAGGTTCCCATTGACAAAGTTTGTTTACCGTGTCCTTGAGAGGCACGGTGTGCACCTGACCGAGGTGCACCCGATGGCTATTGCCAAGATCCGGCACTTCGAGTGGGTGTGCCGGATTCTGGGCATTGAGCCCTATGTTGACCGCCTGATGACCTTCTACACTTGGAGGTGCATCCAGGGGTGGTACACGTTGATAACCCGGATTAAGGGTTTGAAGATTTGCGCAACCGAGCGCAGTCTTCGCTCGTGGAAGCGAGAGTTCTTCTTCATCTCCGCTCGCGCTATCCCCCTTGCCATGAAATTTAAGAACGGGCAAGAACTTCCCAGCCTTCACGCCTCCAACTATGAGGAGGCGGAATGGTTTTCGAAGATATCCCGAGTCCAATCTCCGGTTTACCGGTTTGCGGAGTCCGGGATGGTGATGCTGGGGATGAGCCGGGTGTGGAAGGATGCGGATGCGCATAAGATCCCAATCGTCCTCGAATACGGTTCGAACTCTGTTCCTTACGGTATGCTTTGTTTCTTTTTGTTGATTTAGAATCTCTTCTAACTTTCTTCCTGTTTATTTCAGAGGGGAACGACTTGCAGTCGCTCCTTAACCCGCGGGAGGCTGACGGTCCTGCTCGGATGGGTACTCACGCTCTAGACGAGAACGAGTTCCCCATCCTAGAACAAACGACGGATCGGTTCATGGAGGTTTACCCGCTAGGCCACGAGATCCTTAGCGCCAGGCGGCCAGGTAAGACGCTATTCAACCCTCGACCCCTCAATGTTGAAACCTCTGCTGGAATTCCTTTAATCGTATGTTCTGATGAGGAATCCGCAGATGGTCCTCCGTTGGTGCGGAAGAAGAAGGCTGCCGGCGGGAAGGGGAAGGAGAAGGTGGCCTCCACTGCCGATCCGGCGCCTCGGTCTGATTCGGAGACCGAGAGCGAAGAGGTGGCGGGGAATCCCGGTGGTGATAAGACCACCGCTCCGGAGGCTGCGACTGTCACCTCCGGAGAGCCCAAGAAGACGACGGTGAGCGGCTCAAAGAGGCCGGCTCCATCGGGTTCGTCCCCGCCTCTCCGTACCTTTAGGCTCAAGAAAACCCGTAAGTACAACTTCCTTTAGCTTTTATCTTCATAGCTTAATATCATTTAACACTTATCTTCTTTGTGCAGGCGTGGATGTTGACGCATTCCAGGGTGGAGCGCAGAGTAGCACCTTCCCGCCAATGACGGTAGGCCCGGTCAGCCTACCTGAGGCGACGACCCAGGCGCCTGCTCCTACTTCCGCTGGTTCAGTTGCTCACTCCTTTGAGCCGACTGTTCCAGCTGTGATGACGTCACCGCCGGCTGTGAGTGCTATTTTTACCGCATCTTTCACCGAGCCGGTGGTTACTTTTGCTGCGGATTCCGCGGCGGCTTCTACCATGCCTCCGTCATCGGCAACGACGGCCGATCCGTCAGGTATGCATGGGGCTTTTCGCCAACCTCTGCCTCCTTCCCATCTGCCTGACCTCTTGGATGGATTTCCCTTGGGTTCAGGTGATGGGTTTGGCGGCTATCGGCCTGTAATTGACCCTACAGGTGCGTAGGGTTCTTTTGGCCCATTTTATATATATTTTTTCTTTATCATCTTTTCCTAACTGCTTTATGTTTTTTGCAGTGTCTGATTCCAATGAAGTGTATGTTCCACGATGGAACATTCGCCGAGGAACAACCCTTCGCACCCCTGTGGAGTGCGTGGAATGGGCTCGTCACGCTGCTCCCAGTGGTGCGTTGGGGGAAGCCATGGCTAGCTACCAGGAGGGTAGGCTAACCAATGAGCTTCGGGTTCTCCTGGCCCGGATGCAGCCGCGCGTCGAGCTGCTTGGTCGTGAAAACGACAAGTTAAAAGCAGCTCGCCTTAAAGAAGTGGCTCAGGCGCGGGCTGTCCGGGAGGAGAACCAAAGGCTTTCCGCAGTGGCTGCGGAAAAGGAGAAGGCCTTCAAGGCCCTCGAGGTTGAAGTTCAGGCTCGACTCGAGGCCCGTTCCAAGGCTGCCCAAGCTGTTAATGAACAGCTTCGGCTGGCTAAGGAAACTGCGAGGAACGCAACCGAGAGGGCCACCAAGGCTGAAGCTGTTGCTGAGCCTCTACGCGTGGAGAATGAAGAGCTTAAAGCCAAATTAGAGGCTCTCCAGCAGGCTCATGATGCCTTGGCGATGGAAGACGCCAAAAAGCTCCAGGAGATCTTGGACCAGAGGGGGGTGCTTGACCATACTGAGCGGAAGCTAAAGGGCGTCGAAGAGGCTGCGGCTAAAGAAGTGTTGCTTGCCAACCTCAACAAGAGTGAAGCCGAACGCGCCCGTAACGAAGCTCAAGCTTCCCTCCAAGAAGCTCTGGTTGCCAAAGAATGGCTTCTTCGAGAAGCGTTGTCTCATGTATGCTTTTCATTTGTTTACGCTTTTCTTTGTAGATAGAAAAGGTTTTGATACTTGTATATTTTCTTGTAGGTTGTGCATCGGGTCTTCTCAGAGACCTCTTATGATGATGCTATGAGCGCAGCCCTCAACGCTTCTCACGAGGATGGGGAAAAGGCAGGCTTCCTGCTTGGTCTAGGGTTCGTTGAGAAAGGCATCCCGCCTTCCAACTTCCCTTTGTATGATGTTGATACTGAAGCTATTTACGACCAAGCAGTGAACCAGTATGCCGCCTTCCCGCATCCGGTGGTGGAGAAGGTGAACGAAGTCGCTGCTGCTAATGATGGGCTAGCTATTCTTAAAGCTTTCCTTGAACCACCACGCTCTACTGATGGAGCGGGTCCAAGTGGAAGTGGTCCTGAAGCTTGATTCTGAAGATCCCTTTCCACCATTAGCGTAGATTTTTGCTTTTGTATAGCTATCTTTGTAATATTTGAATTTTGATGAAATAAAGATTGTTAGTTCTTTGCCTTGTTTATTTTACGCATGTTTTGATCTAACTTAGCAATTTCTTTAGTACTTTGATAAGTTAACTTTTTAACGTGGTAAATTATAAGTTTGTTTCGCTTCCTCTTTCATGATTGTGCGGGTATGACCGTCACTTACACTTAGTAGGATGGCTTAACTTTACTTATATCTGACCTGCGTGGTAGTTTTTCTCATCTTTTCCTTTGAAATTTTCTAAGTGTTCAGAATAAGTTAACCTTTGAACGTGGTAGATGATAGGTTGAAGTTTTGCTTCCTTGTTCGTGATTGTGCGGGTAAGACCGTCACTTGCACTTACAAGGATGGCTAAACTTTACTTACATTTTTAGCGTTGTATTTATGCGGGTTTTGCCGCCTTCCACACGTAACGACTTACTTCTTCCCCCATTTATGCGGTGAATACCGGCACCAGTGTGGGAAGTTCATAAGTATAAAGGTAAGGCTATCAACACATTGTGAAAGGAGAATCATTTCCATTAGAAGTGGCTCTAGGCCTTTTCTTTACAAATTTGGAATTGATCTACTTATAACATTTGCGTAATTGAGCTCCATTCCATGTTCTTGGGATGGGAGTGCCATCGAGCCTTTCGAGCCGGTATGTGTGACATCTGCCCCGATCCGACCCGACCCAGGTACCCGTTTCCCTTATCCGATCTCTTTCTTTTATGATTTAATATTTATTTATACTTATATTTTACTTTTAATAATAATAATATATTTTCCTTCCCGCCTCTTTCTCTCTCTTTCTTTCCGCCTTCCTTTTCTCTTGTCGCCGTCCCGCCCTCCTGTTTAACCCCTCAGCCTTGCTTCCCTCTTTTTCTCCTAACTCTCCTTGTCCTTTGTTTCTTCCCGCCTAAGGTTGTCTGCGCAGCTCCACGCGCCAGACTCCTTACAAGGAAGCCTGCGTGATGACCAGCTGTTCCAGCGATACGCGAGACGAACTCTTCTCGCAGCGCGCTAAGAATTGTAATTCTTCTCGCAGCGCGCTAAGAACGGTAGTTCTTCCCGCGACGCGCTAAGGATTTGTAGTTCTTCTCGCAGCGCGCTAAGAATCGTAGTTCATCCCACGACGCGCGAAGAATTATAGTTCTTCCCACGGCGCGCTAGGAATTGTAGTTCCTCCCGCGCCGCGCTAAGAAATGTGATTCTTCCCGCGGCGCGCCTTAGCCTTCTCGCGCGCAGCTTTCTTGCGCTAAACTTATCTTTTCTTCTGTTTTATCCAGCCTGTTTGCTTTTGTGTTGTCTTATCCTCTGTGCTGTTGACCTGACCTATTTTATGTCTGAAAAGCCACTTTTGGCGCAGCATGCGCACCAACCCCATTGGTTGACAGAAAAAGTTACTGACATTATCTTTTGAGATCTGCTTTTTCCATGCTTGACCAGTACCTTTATCTGACCCGCCCATGCCTGTTTTCTGTTACCTGTCAGCTTTTCCTTTGTCCCCTGCAGCTGCCATATCTTTTGATATCTTTTGCTTTTGGAATCTTTTGCTTTTTGAGATCTTTTCCCCTTTTCTAGGGATTGTGTTCCCTAGGGTTTCCCTATAAATAATAATCTTATTTTTTTCCTAACACATCACACACAAACACTTAATTTAACCTCCTTCTTGCTCTCTCTGCCGTCTCCTCTCTCTCTGCCTCCGTCTTCCTCCCTGTTCTGCCCTGCTTTTCCGGTAATATATATTATATATAATAATTTACTTATTAATTATGCTAACTTATAATCAAGACTTAAAACCAATCATTAAAACAATAATCTTATTTATAGGTTAACTTGTGCTTGTTTAAAGTTGGTTCTTGCTTTATCTTACACCGCATCGTTTATCAAGTGAGTAATCTCGTACCTAATCCCTTTTTATTTTTAATGTTTTGGGATGTTCATGTGTTCATACAAACTTAGAGTCTTAAACTTGTTTATGAACTTTAGTCGCGCAGTATCCCATGTGTTGAGGACGTAGACTTGGCTGTTTATTTGTATGTGTGGATCATTAACCGTCTTGTCGGTCTATTCCGCAGTTCTCATGGTACCATTAGATGAACACGGGAGAACTATCGTTTATGATTTTCTCTTTTGTTTACACTTGCACAGTCTTTCTGGTTTGTGAGCTCAATTGTGAGCACTGGCAGTCTATGAATCTTAGAGTTGGTCCCGATCGGATTACACCCTTGTTGAAAACCAGACATACACATGTTGCGCGCAGATTTATTGTTATCTATTATCTATTAAACTTGATTTCTCACCAACACGCAAGTGTTTGACGTTTTATTTTAACACATGTTCAGGTTTGCAGTAGCGGCTTTGGAGCTTGTGGACACGTAGGATGTTTTCTTTATTTTGGACCTAGATTAAAATGTATCAAGACAAGTTATTGCTGTTCGATTATTATGATTTATAATATATTGATTTATGATGATTTATGTTATCTTGTGTTTACTTTGCGCGTGCGCGAATGAATGTATTTATTAAATATTGACACCCAAATAGTGTCACGAGTAATGAAATAATATGTGGCGCCCCGATGTATAATCCGCCTTTGGTCGGGGTGTTACAGATTGGTATCAGAGCTCGTTGACTTTAGGATAGGTGGTTAGACGTAACGGCCTAGAATACCTAAGAGTCCCTTCTCGCGCATGAGAGAAATCTCATGTTTGCGCGCTTATTGTTAATTACTCGTTGTTTATAAATATGCTTGCGCAGACGCAGTATATGATTTTATGTTTTATTCCGCGATATTTCGATTTTTGTTGAATTTCGATTTTTATTGATTTTTCTTACATATTCGTTTGTTGGATTTGAAAATCCGAAAAGTCATGGTGATACATGAATAGTTGATTTTCAATTTCCATTTACGATTATGTTCTGAGGTTGGAGACTTGAAAAGTCATGGTGATACATGAATTGTCAACCTCCAATACTCATTTTCTTGTATATTTTATATTGAAGATTGAAAAGTCATGGTGATACATGAATCGTCAATCCCCAATACTCGTTTGCTCGTATATTTTAAATTGGGAATTCGGAAAGTCATGGTGATACATGAATTGTCGATTCTTGATTTGAATTTGTTACCTTTATTAAGTTTGCATTTAGGGTCATTTATTTTACTTTAACTTTTGACAGTAACTGACTCCGCGAAACCAAGCTTTTCGAGGTTATACTTTGCGCTAAAACCAAGATATTAACTAAAATTAAAACTTTTATAGAATGCCTCCGCTATCTCGCCGTCATCAGAGGAGAGAAGCCTCGCGCAGGCGTAGACAGCAACGTTCCCAGGAAATGGCCGCCGCAATAGCCCAAGCTTTGAGTCAAAACAATACCTCCGGTTACAACATTAAGTCCTTTAACGCGGGTAACCCTCCAAAGTTCACAGGTCTTGAAGGAGCCACCGTGATGCTCCAGTGGCTTGAGAAAATAGAAAACACTTTCCTCCACACCCAATGCCCCTCAGACAGACGAACCCTATATGCCTCCAGTGTCCTGGAAGCAAGGGCGCTTACATGGTGGAATGGAGTAGCTCATGCGCGTGGCGCAGAAACTGCTTCTAGCATGCCCTGGGAGGAATTCAAAGAAATTCTGACGCGAGAATTCTGCCCTCCCAACGAAGTTAAGCGCCTGGAGGAAGAATTTTGGAATCTTAAGCAATACAGTGGCGAAGCGCGCGAGTACGCGACGCGCTTCCATGAACTAAGCCTGCTTGTCCCTCACCTTGTTACCCCTTCCCGCCGAGCCATCGAGAAATTCCTTGGGGGTCTCCCCATGGAAATTCAAGATTCTGTATGGGCCAGAAACCCAGTTACCCTCTCTGACGCCATCGAATTGGCCGCTGTGCTCAGCGACAACCATGTCAGAGCAGGAACCCTGTTCCTGCGGGGAACTGAGAAAACCGAACTCACCAACACTGTCCCTGAACCAACAGAAACCAAACCTGAACCCTCAAACCGTAACAACCCGAAGCGTAGGCGCAGACAAGTTTATGCGCTTACCAGCCCGCCCATTGTCCAGCAGCCTACCTACCAACCTCCAGTATACGCTCATAACCCACTATCAGCTTACCCAACTCCCCCTATAGTCCACAACTATGCCCTAACCAATCCCGCACTCCCTGCCCCGCCAACTAAGAAACCTTACACAGGAAACCACCCCTTCTGCCCAACCTGTAGACTTCACCACCCACCTCAAGTCCCATGTCGACTTTGTCACCGATGTGGCCGCGCTGGTCACATGGCGGAAAACTGTAGAGTTCTTCCCGCCAATCCAATTGCGCCAACACCACCAGCCTACCTGCAGAACCCGCAACCAGCATACCCAAACCCACGACCCAGGTCGTGCTTTAACTGCGGTGATCCCAGTCATTTCCGGAACGCATGCCCGAGGCTACAAGTTCAGATTACGCAAGCGAATCCGGTGAACCAGATTTCGAACCAAGTGACACGCGGACGAGCTTTTAACATAACCGCGCACCAAGCGCAAGCGACTAATGACGTAGTTAATGGTACATTTTTGCTTAACGGATTTTATGCTTCTGTACTTTTTGATACTGGCGCCGATCAAAGTTTTATTTCTCGCGCGTTTGAGCAGAAGCTTGCGCGACCGCGCAACGATTTAAAAGAAAATTTTTCAGTTGAATTGGCTAATGGCGAAACTGTTTTAATTAACTCAGTGATTAAAGATTGCACGCTTAACCTTAACGAAAACGATTTTCTGATCGACCTCATCCCCATGCCTCTTGGAAGCTTTGATGTTATCATTGGTATGGACTGGCTTACGCGTAATCGCGCCGAATTTATTTGCGCCAAGAAGTTGATTCGCATTCCTCGAGAAAACGGTGATCTTCATATCTACGGCGAGAAACCCTCCAGTGGTCTTAAACTTATGTCTTGCGCCGAAGCCCAAAGACTCATGCGGAAAAGGTGTATTGCATTCTTAGCCCATGTGGTCAAACCCGATGAAGGAAAGATGAAGCTTCGCGATATCCCCGTTGTGCGTGATTTCCCTGAAGTTTTTCCTGATGATCTTCCTGGTATCCCTCCCGCTCGTGAAGTCGAGTTTCGTATTGATCTTGTCCCTGGTGCTTCCCCCGTAGCTAAATCTCCTTACCGTCTTGCGCCCGCTGAGATGCAAGAATTGGCAAGCCAACTTCAAGAGTTGACCGCTAAAGGATTCATTCGCCCTAGCTCTTCGCCCTGGGGTGCTCCGGTGTTGTTCGTTAAAAAGAAAGATGGATCGTTTCGCATGTGTATTGATTACCGCGAGTTGAACAAACTCACCATTAAGAACCGGTATCCCTTACCGCGTATTGACGACCTTTTTGATCAACTCCAAGGTGCCTCTTGTTTCTCCAAGATTGATCTCCGCTCTGGCTATCACCAGTTGCGCATCCGCGATGAAGATGTTCCGAAGACTGCTTTTCGAACTCGTTATGGCCATTTTGAATTCTTGGTCATGTCCTTCGGTTTAACCAACGCACCCGCCGTTTTCATGGATCTAATGAATCGGGTGTGTAGGCCTTTCTTGGATAAATTCGTGATTGTGTTTATCGATGACGTTCTGATTTATTCTAAGACCAAGGCCGAGCATGAGCAACATCTTCGGTTGGTGTTGCAAAAGCTTAGAGCCGAGCAGCTCTTTGCCAAGCTCTCCAAGTGTGAATTTTGGTCGGATGAAGTACAGTTTCTTGGCCATGTTGTTAACAAGATGGGTATCCATGTCGACCCATCCAAGATTGAAGCAATCAAAAACTGGACCACGCCATCCACTCCTACCGAAATCCGTTCCTTCTTGGGCTTAGCTGGTTACTACCGGCGATTTATTTCGAACTTCTCGAAGATCGTTTTGCCTTTAACAGCTCTAACGCACAAAGGTAAACCGTATATTTGGGGCTCGAAGCAAGAAGAAGCCTTTCTGACGCTCATGCGTTTGTTGTGTGAAGCTCCTGTCCTTGCGTTACCTGAGGGTAATGAAGATTTTGTCGTGTATTGCGATGCATCCAACCAAGGTCTCGGTTGTGTTCTTATGCAACGAGGCAAGGTTATCGCTTACGCATCAAGGCAACTTAAGGTTCATGAAAAGAATTATACGACTCACGATCTCGAACTTAGTGCAGTGGTATCTGCCTTGAAGATCTGGAGACACTACCTTTATGGTACTAAGTGTATCCTCTACACTGACCATAAAAGCCTTCAGCATATCTTTGATCAAAAGGAACTCAACATGAGGCAACGCCGATGGAACGAACTCATCAGCGATTACGATTGTGAGATCCGGTATCATCCTGGTAAGGCTAATGTGGTAGCCGATGCGCTCAGCCGAAAACCCTGCCAGCTTAACTGTATTTTGCCGCGCACGCAGCTTCACTTCGCGCCGATCCAAAGCAACCTTGAATAGCGCATTCGTGACGCGCAGCGCGCATCCATCAGTAATGGTAACCTTCGCGTCGAGTTAGCGTGTGGCGCGGAAGCGCATTTTGTGCCCAATCTGAGTGGAATTCTCTGCTATCTCAATCGCATCTGGATTCCCTTTGATGAGAATCTTCGCGCTGATATCCTGAGTGAAGCGCATAAATCTCGATATTCCGTTCATCCTGGCGCTGATAAGATGTACAAGGATTTGCGCATTACTTATTGGTGGCCCGGTATGAAAAAGGATATTGCTGTGTTCGTAGCTAAATGCCTGACTTGTTCTAAGGTAAAAGCTGAACACCAACGCCCATCTGGTTTGCTCGAACAACCAGAAATTCCTACGTGGAAATGGGAAGGTATAGCGATGGACTTTATTACCAAGTTACCTTTGACAGCAAGCAAACATGATAGCATTTGGGTAATAGTGGATCGTTTGACTAAGTCTGCTCACTTTCTGCCCATTCGTGAAAACTACCGTGTTGAGCAACTCGCGCAGCTTTATGTCAAAGAGATTGTCTGCCGTCATGGTACTCCTTTGAGCATCATATCCGATCGCGATAGCCGTTTTATATCTCGCTTTTGGAAATCTCTCCAATCTACGCTAGGAACTCGCTTGGACATGAGTACGGCATATCATCCTCAGACTGACGGTCAGTCTGAGCGAACTATTCAAACTCTTGAGGATATGCTCCGATCTTGTGTTCTTGATTTTGGAGGTAATTGGGATTCACACCTGCCTTTGATCGAGTTCTCTTATAATAACAGCTATCATTCCAGTATCGGTATGGCCCCATTTGAAGCACTTTACGGTCGTAAGTGCCGCTCCCCGATTTGTTGGAGCGAAGTGGGTGAAACTCAAATCACAGGACCCGAACTTGTTCAAGAGACAACCGATAAAATCGCCAAGATCCGTGATCATCTGCTGACTGCTAGAAGCCGACAGAAGAGTTACGCAGATCGCAGGCGAAAGCCTCTCGAATTTCAAGTTGGTGATCTTGTTCTCCTCAAAGTGTCGCCCTGGAGGGGTGTTGTCCGCTTTGGGAAGAAAGGTAAGCTTGCTCCTCGATATGTTGGACCATTTAAGATTCTCGCGCGTGTAGGAAAAGTTGCCTACAGACTTGACCTGCCGCCCGCGCTCAGTAATGTGCATCCAACGTTCCATGTATCCAATCTCAAGAAGTGTTTAGCCGACGAGAACCTTCACATTTCTTTGTCCCCTGCAGCTGCCATATCTTTTGATATCTTTTGCTTTTGGAATCTTTTGCTTTTTGAGATCTTTTCCCCTTTTCTAGGGATTGTGTTCCCTAGGGTTTCCCTATAAATAATAATCTTATTTTTTTCCTAACACATCACACACAAACACTTAATTTAACCTCCTTCTTGCTCTCTCTGCCGTCTCCTCTCTCTCTGCCTCCGTCTTCCTCCCTGTTCTGCCCTGCTTTTCCGGTAATATATATTATATATAATAATTTACTTATTAATTATGCTAACTTATAATCAAGACTTAAAACCAATCATTAAAACAATAATCTTATTTATAGGTTAACTTGTGCTTGTTTAAAGTTGGTTCTTGCTTTATCTTACACCGCATCGTTTATCAAGTGAGTAATCTCGTACCTAATCCCTTTTTATTTTTAATGTTTTGGGATGTTCATGTGTTCATACAAACTTAGAGTCTTAAACTTGTTTATGAACTTTAGTCGCGCAGTATCCCATGTGTTGAGGACGTAGACTTGGCTGTTTATTTGTATGTGTGGATCATTAACCGTCTTGTCGGTCTATTCCGCAGTTCTCATGGTACCATTAGATGAACACGGGAGAACTATCGTTTATGATTTTCTCTTTTGTTTACACTTGCACAGTCTTTCTGGTTTGTGAGCTCAATTGTGAGCACTGGCAGTCTATGAATCTTAGAGTTGGTCCCGATCGGATTACACCCTTGTTGAAAACCAGACATACACATGTTGCGCGCAGATTTATTGTTATCTATTATCTATTAAACTTGATTTCTCACCAACACGCAAGTGTTTGACGTTTTATTTTAACACATGTTCAGGTTTGCAGTAGCGGCTTTGGAGCTTGTGGACACGTAGGATGTTTTCTTTATTTTGGACCTAGATTAAAATGTATCAAGACAAGTTATTGCTGTTCGATTATTATGATTTATAATATATTGATTTATGATGATTTATGTTATCTTGTGTTTACTTTGCGCGTGCGCGAATGAATGTATTTATTAAATATTGACACCCAAATAGTGTCACGAGTAATGAAATAATATGTGGCGCCCCGATGTATAATCCGCCTTTGGTCGGGGTGTTACAGATTGGTATCAGAGCTCGTTGACTTTAGGATAGGTGGTTAGACGTAACGGCCTAGAATACCTAAGAGTCCCTTCTCGCGCATGAGAGAAATCTCATGTTTGCGCGCTTATTGTTAATTACTCGTTGTTTATAAATATGCTTGCGCAGACGCAGTATATGATTTTATGTTTTATTCCGCGATATTTCGATTTTTGTTGAATTTCGATTTTTATTGATTTTTCTTACATATTCGTTTGTTGGATTTGAAAATCCGAAAAGTCATGGTGATACATGAATAGTTGATTTTCAATTTCCATTTACGATTATGTTCTGAGGTTGGAGACTTGAAAAGTCATGGTGATACATGAATTGTCAACCTCCAATACTCATTTTCTTGTATATTTTATATTGAAGATTGAAAAGTCATGGTGATACATGAATCGTCAATCCCCAATACTCGTTTGCTCGTATATTTTAAATTGGGAATTCGGAAAGTCATGGTGATACATGAATTGTCGATTCTTGATTTGAATTTGTTACCTTTATTAAGTTTGCATTTAGGGTCATTTATTTTACTTTAACTTTTGACAGTAACTGACTCCGCGAAACCAAGCTTTTCGAGGTTATACTTTGCGCTAAAACCAAGATATTAACTAAAATTAAAACTTTTATAGAATGCCTCCGCTATCTCGCCGTCATCAGAGGAGAGAAGCCTCGCGCAGGCGTAGACAGCAACGTTCCCAGGAAATGGCCGCCGCAATAGCCCAAGCTTTGAGTCAAAACAATACCTCCGGTTACAACATTAAGTCCTTTAACGCGGGTAACCCTCCAAAGTTCACAGGTCTTGAAGGAGCCACCGTGATGCTCCAGTGGCTTGAGAAAATAGAAAACACTTTCCTCCACACCCAATGCCCCTCAGACAGACGAACCCTATATGCCTCCAGTGTCCTGGAAGCAAGGGCGCTTACATGGTGGAATGGAGTAGCTCATGCGCGTGGCGCAGAAACTGCTTCTAGCATGCCCTGGGAGGAATTCAAAGAAATTCTGACGCGAGAATTCTGCCCTCCCAACGAAGTTAAGCGCCTGGAGGAAGAATTTTGGAATCTTAAGCAATACAGTGGCGAAGCGCGCGAGTACGCGACGCGCTTCCATGAACTAAGCCTGCTTGTCCCTCACCTTGTTACCCCTTCCCGCCGAGCCATCGAGAAATTCCTTGGGGGTCTCCCCATGGAAATTCAAGATTCTGTATGGGCCAGAAACCCAGTTACCCTCTCTGACGCCATCGAATTGGCCGCTGTGCTCAGCGACAACCATGTCAGAGCAGGAACCCTGTTCCTGCGGGGAACTGAGAAAACCGAACTCACCAACACTGTCCCTGAACCAACAGAAACCAAACCTGAACCCTCAAACCGTAACAACCCGAAGCGTAGGCGCAGACAAGTTTATGCGCTTACCAGCCCGCCCATTGTCCAGCAGCCTACCTACCAACCTCCAGTATACGCTCATAACCCACTATCAGCTTACCCAACTCCCCCTATAGTCCACAACTATGCCCTAACCAATCCCGCACTCCCTGCCCCGCCAACTAAGAAACCTTACACAGGAAACCACCCCTTCTGCCCAACCTGTAGACTTCACCACCCACCTCAAGTCCCATGTCGACTTTGTCACCGATGTGGCCGCGCTGGTCACATGGCGGAAAACTGTAGAGTTCTTCCCGCCAATCCAATTGCGCCAACACCACCAGCCTACCTGCAGAACCCGCAACCAGCATACCCAAACCCACGACCCAGGTCGTGCTTTAACTGCGGTGATCCCAGTCATTTCCGGAACGCATGCCCGAGGCTACAAGTTCAGATTACGCAAGCGAATCCGGTGAACCAGATTTCGAACCAAGTGACACGCGGACGAGCTTTTAACATAACCGCGCACCAAGCGCAAGCGACTAATGACGTAGTTAATGGTACATTTTTGCTTAACGGATTTTATGCTTCTGTACTTTTTGATACTGGCGCCGATCAAAGTTTTATTTCTCGCGCGTTTGAGCAGAAGCTTGCGCGACCGCGCAACGATTTAAAAGAAAATTTTTCAGTTGAATTGGCTAATGGCGAAACTGTTTTAATTAACTCAGTGATTAAAGATTGCACGCTTAACCTTAACGAAAACGATTTTCTGATCGACCTCATCCCCATGCCTCTTGGAAGCTTTGATGTTATCATTGGTATGGACTGGCTTACGCGTAATCGCGCCGAATTTATTTGCGCCAAGAAGTTGATTCGCATTCCTCGAGAAAACGGTGATCTTCATATCTACGGCGAGAAACCCTCCAGTGGTCTTAAACTTATGTCTTGCGCCGAAGCCCAAAGACTCATGCGGAAAAGGTGTATTGCATTCTTAGCCCATGTGGTCAAACCCGATGAAGGAAAGATGAAGCTTCGCGATATCCCCGTTGTGCGTGATTTCCCTGAAGTTTTTCCTGATGATCTTCCTGGTATCCCTCCCGCTCGTGAAGTCGAGTTTCGTATTGATCTTGTCCCTGGTGCTTCCCCCGTAGCTAAATCTCCTTACCGTCTTGCGCCCGCTGAGATGCAAGAATTGGCAAGCCAACTTCAAGAGTTGACCGCTAAAGGATTCATTCGCCCTAGCTCTTCGCCCTGGGGTGCTCCGGTGTTGTTCGTTAAAAAGAAAGATGGATCGTTTCGCATGTGTATTGATTACCGCGAGTTGAACAAACTCACCATTAAGAACCGGTATCCCTTACCGCGTATTGACGACCTTTTTGATCAACTCCAAGGTGCCTCTTGTTTCTCCAAGATTGATCTCCGCTCTGGCTATCACCAGTTGCGCATCCGCGATGAAGATGTTCCGAAGACTGCTTTTCGAACTCGTTATGGCCATTTTGAATTCTTGGTCATGTCCTTCGGTTTAACCAACGCACCCGCCGTTTTCATGGATCTAATGAATCGGGTGTGTAGGCCTTTCTTGGATAAATTCGTGATTGTGTTTATCGATGACGTTCTGATTTATTCTAAGACCAAGGCCGAGCATGAGCAACATCTTCGGTTGGTGTTGCAAAAGCTTAGAGCCGAGCAGCTCTTTGCCAAGCTCTCCAAGTGTGAATTTTGGTCGGATGAAGTACAGTTTCTTGGCCATGTTGTTAACAAGATGGGTATCCATGTCGACCCATCCAAGATTGAAGCAATCAAAAACTGGACCACGCCATCCACTCCTACCGAAATCCGTTCCTTCTTGGGCTTAGCTGGTTACTACCGGCGATTTATTTCGAACTTCTCGAAGATCGTTTTGCCTTTAACAGCTCTAACGCACAAAGGTAAACCGTATATTTGGGGCTCGAAGCAAGAAGAAGCCTTTCTGACGCTCATGCGTTTGTTGTGTGAAGCTCCTGTCCTTGCGTTACCTGAGGGTAATGAAGATTTTGTCGTGTATTGCGATGCATCCAACCAAGGTCTCGGTTGTGTTCTTATGCAACGAGGCAAGGTTATCGCTTACGCATCAAGGCAACTTAAGGTTCATGAAAAGAATTATACGACTCACGATCTCGAACTTAGTGCAGTGGTATCTGCCTTGAAGATCTGGAGACACTACCTTTATGGTACTAAGTGTATCCTCTACACTGACCATAAAAGCCTTCAGCATATCTTTGATCAAAAGGAACTCAACATGAGGCAACGCCGATGGAACGAACTCATCAGCGATTACGATTGTGAGATCCGGTATCATCCTGGTAAGGCTAATGTGGTAGCCGATGCGCTCAGCCGAAAACCCTGCCAGCTTAACTGTATTTTGCCGCGCACGCAGCTTCACTTCGCGCCGATCCAAAGCAACCTTGAATAGCGCATTCGTGACGCGCAGCGCGCATCCATCAGTAATGGTAACCTTCGCGTCGAGTTAGCGTGTGGCGCGGAAGCGCATTTTGTGCCCAATCTGAGTGGAATTCTCTGCTATCTCAATCGCATCTGGATTCCCTTTGATGAGAATCTTCGCGCTGATATCCTGAGTGAAGCGCATAAATCTCGATATTCCGTTCATCCTGGCGCTGATAAGATGTACAAGGATTTGCGCATTACTTATTGGTGGCCCGGTATGAAAAAGGATATTGCTGTGTTCGTAGCTAAATGCCTGACTTGTTCTAAGGTAAAAGCTGAACACCAACGCCCATCTGGTTTGCTCGAACAACCAGAAATTCCTACGTGGAAATGGGAAGGTATAGCGATGGACTTTATTACCAAGTTACCTTTGACAGCAAGCAAACATGATAGCATTTGGGTAATAGTGGATCGTTTGACTAAGTCTGCTCACTTTCTGCCCATTCGTGAAAACTACCGTGTTGAGCAACTCGCGCAGCTTTATGTCAAAGAGATTGTCTGCCGTCATGGTACTCCTTTGAGCATCATATCCGATCGCGATAGCCGTTTTATATCTCGCTTTTGGAAATCTCTCCAATCTACGCTAGGAACTCGCTTGGACATGAGTACGGCATATCATCCTCAGACTGACGGTCAGTCTGAGCGAACTATTCAAACTCTTGAGGATATGCTCCGATCTTGTGTTCTTGATTTTGGAGGTAATTGGGATTCACACCTGCCTTTGATCGAGTTCTCTTATAATAACAGCTATCATTCCAGTATCGGTATGGCCCCATTTGAAGCACTTTACGGTCGTAAGTGCCGCTCCCCGATTTGTTGGAGCGAAGTGGGTGAAACTCAAATCACAGGACCCGAACTTGTTCAAGAGACAACCGATAAAATCGCCAAGATCCGTGATCATCTGCTGACTGCTAGAAGCCGACAGAAGAGTTACGCAGATCGCAGGCGAAAGCCTCTCGAATTTCAAGTTGGTGATCTTGTTCTCCTCAAAGTGTCGCCCTGGAGGGGTGTTGTCCGCTTTGGGAAGAAAGGTAAGCTTGCTCCTCGATATGTTGGACCATTTAAGATTCTCGCGCGTGTAGGAAAAGTTGCCTACAGACTTGACCTGCCGCCCGCGCTCAGTAATGTGCATCCAACGTTCCATGTATCCAATCTCAAGAAGTGTTTAGCCGACGAGAACCTTCACATTTCACTTGATGAAGTTCAAGTTGATGAATCTATGCATTTCGTTGAGAAGCCTGTTGAGATTATGGATCGCGAGGTTAAGCAAACCAAGCGCAGTCGCATCCCTATCGTGAAAATTCGCTGGGAGTCCAAGCGCGGAGCCGAGTTTACATGGGAAAGGGAAGATCAAATGAAGATCAAGTACCCGCACCTGTTCTCTGCGCAACCTACTTCGAGATAAATTTCGGGACGAAATTTCTTAAAGTAGGGGAGACTGTGACATCTGCCCCGATCCGACCCGACCCAGGTACCCGTTTCCCTTATCCGATCTCTTTCTTTTATGATTTAATATTTATTTATACTTATATTTTACTTTTAATAATAATAATATATTTTCCTTCCCGCCTCTTTCTCTCTCTTTCTTTCCGCCTTTTTTTTCTCTTGTCGCCGTCCCGCCCTCCTGTTTAACCCCTCAGCCTTGCTTCCCTCTTTTTCTCCTAACTCTCCTTGTCCTTTGTTTCTTCCCGCCTAAGGTTGTCTGCGCAGCTCCACGCGCCAGACTCCTTACAAGGAAGCCTGCGTGATGACCAGCTGTTCCAGCGATACGCGAGACGAACTCTTCTCGCAGCGCGCTAAGAATTGTAATTCTTCTCGCAGCGCGCTAAGAACGGTAGTTCTTCCCGCGACGCGCTAAGGATTTGTAGTTCTTCTCGCAGCGCGCTAAGAATCGTAGTTCATCCCACGACGCGCGAAGAATTATAGTTCTTCCCGCGGCGCGCTAGGAATTGTAGTTCCTCCCGCGCCGCGCTAAGAAATGTGATTCTTCCCGCGGCGCGCCTTAGCCTTCTCGCGCGCAGCTTTCTCGCGCTAGACTTATCTTTTCTTCTGTTTTATCCAGCCTGTTTGCTTTTGTGTTGTCTTATCCTCTGTGCTGTTGACCTGACCTATTTTATGTCTGAAAAGCCACTTTTGGCGCAGCATGCGCACCAACCCCATTGGTTGACAGAAAAAGTGACTGACATTATCTTTTGAGATCTGCTTTTTCCATGCTTGACCAGTACCTTTATCTGACCCGCCCATGCCTGTTTTCTGTTACCTGTCAGCTTTTCCTTTGTCCCCTGCAGCTGCCATATCTTTTGATATCTTTTGCTTTTGGAATCTTTTGCTTTTTGAGATCTTTTCCCCTTTTCTAGGGATTGTGTTCCCTAGGGTTTCCCTATAAATAATAATCTTATTTTTTCCTAACACATCACACACAAACACTTAATTTAACCTCCTTCTTGCTCTCTCTGCCGTCTCCTCTCTCTCTGCCTCCGTCTTCCTCCCTGTTCTGCCCTGCTTTTCCGGTAATATATATTATATATAATAATTTACTTATTAATTATGCTAACTTATAATCAAGACTTAAAACCAATCATTAAAACAATAATCTTATTTATAGGTTAACTTGTGCTTGTTTAAAGTTGGTTCTTGCTTTATCTTACACCGCATCGTTTATCAAGTGAGTAATCTCGTACCTAATCCCTTTTTATTTTTAATGTTTTGGGATGTTCATGTGTTCATACAAACTTAGAGTCTTAAACTTGTTTATGAACTTTAGTCGCGCAGTATCCCATGTGTTGAGGACGTAGACTTGGCTGTTTATTTGTATGTGTGGATCATTAACCGTCTTGTCGGTCTATTCCGCAGTTCTCATGGTACCATTAGATGAACACGGGAGAACTATCGTTTATGATTTTCTCTTTTGTTTACACTTGCACAGTCTTTCTGGTTTGTGAGCTCAATTGTGAGCACTGGCAGTCTATGAATCTTAGAGTTGGTCCCGATCGGATTACACCCTTGTTGAAAACCAGACATACACATGTTGCGCGCAGATTTATTGTTATCTATTATCTATTAAACTTGATTTCTCACCAACACGCAAGTGTTTGACGTTTTATTTTAACACATGTTCAGGTTTGCAGTAGCGGCTTTGGAGCTTGTGGACACGTAGGATGTTTTCTTTATTTTGGACCTAGATTAAAATGTATCAAGACAAGTTATTGCTGTTCGATTATTATGATTTATAATATATTGATTTATGATGATTTATGTTATCTTGTGTTTACTTTGCGCGTGCGCGAATGAATGTATTTATTAAATATTGACACCCAAATAGTGTCACGAGTAATGAAACAATATGTGGCGCCCCGATGTATAATCCGCCTTTGGTCGGGGTGTTACAGTATGCGCCCTTTCCCAGGACTTCTTTGATAATGTATGGCCCTTCCCAGACCGGGGCCAGCTTTCCTGGGCGTTCTTGGTTCGAAGTCTCGTTGTTACGCAGTATGTAGTCTCCTATATTGAAGTTGCAGAGTTTTACCCGCGTGTTGTAGTACTTTTGCATTTGTCGCTTGTAGTTCTCTTCACGCACTGCGGCTAAGTCTCTGCGTTCCTCGGTTAGCATAAGGTCCAACCGTCTTTCCGCATCATTGTCTTCTGGCTGAATCAAGACCCTTGGTGAGGGTAAACCAATTTCGACCGGGACCATGGCTTCAGTGCCATAAGTGAGACTGAACGGGGTTTCTCCCGTACTAACCTTCTTCAGCGTTCTGTTTGCCCAAAGGACGTGCGGAAGCTCGTCCACCCAGCCGGATCTGTGTTCCAAGAGTCTTTTCTTTATGCCTTCGACGATGCTCTTATTTGCTCTTTCCACCTCACCATTACCTTGCGGGTGTGCCACTGAGGTAAAGGTGTGGGTGATTTGAAGTTCTTTTAGCCACTGTTGTAGCTTCTTATCAGCAAAGTTGGTGCCGTTATCGCTCACCAAATTCTGTGGAAGTCCAAAACGACAAATAATAAATTCCCAAATAAATTTTTTGATATGTTTCGCGGTTGTTTGGGCTAAGGGTTTTGCTTCTATCCACTTGGTGAAGTAGTCGATGGCTACCACTAGGAACTGAACATTTCCTGCTGCTGTAGGAAATGGGCCTGTCACATCGATGGCCCACTTCTGAAATGGCCATGAAGAGGTGACTGGAACAAGTTCATTCTTCGGGCGGTGCGTGTTGGGTGCGTAGAGCTGGCAAGACCTACATTTTCTGATGTATGCCAGCGCATCCGTATGCATCCCCGGCCAAAAGTATCCCGCGTTATTTAGTTTAGCTACAACAGCGCGGGGACCTGCGTGTATTCCACAGATGCCTTCGTGTACTTCCCTTAGGAGGTAGTCAGCATCTTGGTTGTCCACGCATCTCAAGAGTGGGCCAAGAAAGTTACGCCTGTAAAGAATGTCATCGATGAGTTGATAATTCAGTGCTTTACAGCGTAGTTTTCTTGCCTGTGCTTTTGACTCTGGCAGTGTACCTGCCGCAAGGTATTTTATTATTGGTGTCATCCACGTTTCCGTGCCGGTTTGGATGACACAAATTTCCTTGTGCGGGACCGAAGGTGTCTCGAGGAGTTCAATGCTGATATCCTTTCCTAAGTGGGTGAAGGCTAATGATGCAAGCTTGCTTAACGCATCTGCAGATTTGTTTTCACTTCGCTTGACGTGTATGACTTTGCAGTCGTTGAAATCGCGCATAAGGGATTTTGCTTGTGCGAGGTACAGGGCCATTGTGTCGTTCACGGTCGTGTACGTCCCGTTGATTTGATTGGCTACTAACATGGAATCCACGTGGGCTTCCAAGTTTTTCACTCTCATCTTACGCGCAATTCTCAGCTCAGCCAAGAATGCCTCATATTCGGCTTCGTTATTCGTACTTGGAAAATCCAGTCGAATAGCGTAAGTGTATTCTTGGCCTGCTGGGTTGGTTAGTTTCAGCCCTGCGCCTGAACCCTCGTTACTGGCTGCTCCATCAGTGTAGAGTCGCCAGACATCATTGATGTCTTGTGCTGGAGACGGTTGAGCCTCTTCCTGGCACTCTTTTTCCCGCAATACAGGCACTTCTGCAATAAAGTCGGCTAGAACCTGGCCTTTTATGGCTGGTCTTGGCTTATACTTTATCGCGTATTCCCCCAACTCAATTGCCCATTTGGCTAGGCGTCCCGATAACTCGGGTTTGCCTAGAACGTTTGCAAGTTTGAAGTTGGAGAGAATGGTGATTGGGTGACCCTGGAAATATCGTCTTAACCTGCGTGAAGCGTGTATAAGTGCTAAGACTAATTTTTCGAGGGTAGAGTACCGGGTTTCTACGTCTGTTAGGATACGGCTGACATAATAGATTGGCATCTAGATGCCTTTTCGTTCTACTAGCAGGACTGCCCCGGTTGCTCTATCAGTTGCGGAAAGGTATAGGATTAACTCATCTCCCGCTTTTGGTGCCGTCAGCGTTGGGAGTTCGATCAAGCGTGACCGAATCTCCTGAAAAGCTGCTTCCGCTTCTAGTGTCCAGCGGAAGTGCGTTTTCTTTAAACAGTTTCTCAATGTTGACACGAAAGGGAAACGACTTATCCGCGTGGTTTGCCAAAAAGAGATTAAGTGCCACTAGTCGTCCATTCAGTGTCTGAGCCTGTTTGATGTCTACTAACGCGTACGATGCCTGCGTCAAGGAGTTCCTTGACTTGGGTTCTACACGCGTTAGTTTGTTCTGGCCCCATTACTCTGCGCTTTTGTACGATCGGCGTAACAGCCGGATCGCATTTGAGCTTATGCTCTGCCTTACTTCGGGGTACACCAGTCATGTCAGCTGGTGTCCACGCGAAGATGTCAGCGTTTTTTTGTAATAAGCGCTTGAGTAAGGTGCGTGTGGGATCAACAATTGTTGGGCCAATGGTGACGGCCTGGTCAGGGTACTTGCCGTTGAAGGCCCATCTTTCTGGTTCGGTGATGGTTGGTTTAGCCATCTTTGGTTTGGGTTCAGATGAGACAGATGCGATGCATACCTGGGGAATGCCGGTGATCATCGCTACACCCTCAGCTGTTGGCCATCCCATCATGCCGTGAACTGAGGATACCACGGCGTTGAATCTTGCCATCCCGTCTCTCCCAAAGAGAATGTTGTATGTGTGGTGTGGCTTCCTCATCACGACAAAGTCCACATCTTCTGTGCGGGAGTGTTTCCCATCCGTAAGAGTGACGGGGAAAGATAGGATACCCAGGGGGGTGTTTGTGCTGCCATCAAACCCTTCCATCGAGGCGCAGATCGTTTCCAGGCGTTCCTTGTCTTCGTCATCTAGCTTGTCGAAGAACTGCCTGTACATCACCGTTGATGAGGCGCCGTTGTCAGCAAGAGTGCGAGAAGTGATGTAGTGCCCCAGCTGGCTTTTGATGACGATAGGGCCTTCTTTGCTGGGTCCTCCTAGCACTCGCGGGAAGCGCACCTCAGCTTCCTTCCACGCACATGGTTCTGTCGTTCGCCTTTTTCTTCCTCTGATCTTACCATGAACCATGTTGATGCTGATGTCAACGGGCTTTCGTCCGTTGCCTCGGTACCGGTTGTCGTTCCTTCCTCCCTTCTTGATTGATGCCACCAGGTGTGCCAGTCTTCCATCCTTGACGAATGCTTCAACAATATCCTTCAAGGATGTACACTCTTCCGTACTATGACCTTTTGTCCCGTGGAAGTCACAGGATTTACTCTGATCCGCATTAGGTCGCTGCCGGATCATTGGAGCTTTTGGCCATGGTAGCTTTTCAGTGGCAAATATCTCCGTGACGCTTTTGGTGAGTGGCGTCCACCGGTGCTTTTGGCTTGAAGGGTGTGTGTGATTTCTTCCGCCAACAAGAGGGTGAGAGCTGGATGAGGTGTCAATGTTTACCCTTGACTGCCAGATACCTAGCTTCCTCTTTTTGTTCTACCGGGCGATCCGAACATTGTTCTCTCTTGTCCTCTGCGTGTAGAGGTGTGTACTCTGGGGAAGATCCCTTCCCAGTTGCTTCTCCGTCTCGGCAAAGCGCTTTGCCGCCGTCATGATGGCATCCCATGTTGATGGCATGCCATCCTTACCCGTCAATGTGCGGATAAGCTCTGGGTATTCGGCGCCTTGGATGAAAGCGGCGCGAACAAGATCTTCACTTATGTTGCCGAGACTTAATTTTTTGGAGTTGAAGCGGGTGATGAAGTCTAGTAAAGATTCATCCTTCTCTCTAACGCAGTTGAGGATCGTCCACTGTTCTTCAGTATATTTCCTCTGCTGGCTGAAGTGCTGGCTGAACTTATTCTGAAAGTCCACCCAATCATAAATGTGGTGGACCGGTAAACGATCGAACCATGCCCTGGCCGCTCCAACCAGGGTCATCTGGAACATATAACACCACGTGGGTTCCGTCCAGTTACTGACGGTTGCCCCCGCAATGAATCTGTTCAAGTGGTCGTCTGGGTCGGATAGGCCATCATAAGTGCCAATGTTGGACATTTGTTTGGCACTTCTCGGGGCGATTGCTTCCGCAATGTCCCTTGCGAACTTTGACTTTCCTGCATTTGTAGCAGTTGGTCTAAAGGTTTTGGAGAAGTCACGCGGGTTTCTCTCCGCATTTGTTGGTTTAAAAGCTTCTCCGAAATTCCTTTACGGTTGGAAGTCCGTTTCCTTACGCTTCCCTTTCGCCTTATGGCGAGGGTTTGCGTCGGTATCGGATTCTTCCCTCTCGTCGTCTGAGTACTCGCACTCACTATTCATATTGAGATGTTGGCGAGTACTGCCGAATTCGTCAGCCTGTTGAACTGAACGCAAGCGTTCATCCAATTCAGCTTGGAACTCTCTCTGACGTGCTTCGGCCCACGCCTTCACTTGATCTAGTGTTTGGCGAGGGACCCTCGTTCGTTTTTCCAACTGGGCATCAGTGAACCCCAGTGGAATATTTACTGCACTTGCCCCGGCTTGGGTAGCCGGGGTAGTGTTCGTAAGATTTGTATAACCGCCGGTGTTCCCAGTTACTGGGGTTGTGGTCACCGGGGTTTCTTGGTCACTTACTGGTCTTGGGACCGGAGTAACGTTAACCATTTCTTCAGAAACTTTGAAAAAACTAATTAGTTCTAGGTTTTGTCCCACGGATGGCGCCAATGAAGAAACACTAAGTGAACCCTGGGTAGATTATAGATAATCTGGGGGTTAAGTAATGTTTCCCACGATGATGAGGTCTAGCAGAGAAGGTTATTCTTCAGGGGACCTGCAAAACAGACACCGTAAGCTCGTCACTGAGAAGGGGGGGGTTCCTCCTTGTGACCACCCTCCGGCGTGAGAATCAGACTAGATTGCTCTGAATATAAGTGTATATTAAGAGATTGCTAGATAAGATTGAGATATCAGATGATGTCCTTACCATTCCAAGGTGTTGGAGTATTTATAGCCGAAGGTAGGTTTCCTAGAAGGTACAGCCGGCTGAATAGTATTCCTGTTCCACCAACAGTGGACTACGCACAGGCCATACTGGTTGGTGAATAGGCTACGGCCAACAGTAAAGGTCGGCTGTACACTGTTCCTTTACTGCCGGCTACGCACTGTTCCACCAACTGTAGGCTGCGCACGTCCCATCGTAAGGGTTGGTGAGTAGGCAGCGGCTAATAGTGACACACAGTACTAGAGGGTGCTCCTCCTCGTATTGTTGTCGGTGAGCTGTCACCCTGTGATTGGTTCATGGGTTGTTCTGGTCAAATTGTCTGTTCCGCCCATACCTTAGTAGGTATAGTACGAAAGATCTTCCAGAAGCGTACGGACTGGCTCATTTAGGCGGGAGTATTCCTGCCTTGCTCATTCCTTCATGTGACTACTGAAGTAAGTAATGCCTTGTGCGTGTAGCCTTGCTGTTAGTGCGGGTAGCCTTCCCTGATGGCTTGTATCCGCAGCTGCGGGAACAAGCGGGGTACTTCACCATTGGGAGGCTTTCCCTGCGGGTACAGCTGGCGTACTGCGCGTAAGGTTCTCTGAGCATGGTCGGTCCTGCTGGAGCAGTTGGTCGTTGCGCAGACGTCCCTGTTCAAGGTGAGTCTTGCGGGTCCAACTGGGCTCTGCTGGGACCTACCTCTTCAGAAATTGATTAGACGTAAAACGTTATCGCTTTGTACAAGTTTCATAAACAGAAAATTGTTTGTATCTTTCAGTTTCTAATTTTATGAGTGTCGGTATCATAACGAACCAAACCAATACCGATCGAATTCAAGCGGATCGTGCAGAGAAGTCCCACTAGTTATATATTATAAAGGTATAGATGTGGATGTGTTTTAGAAAAATATATATTATTTGTCAAACACCTAATTCTTTTATGAGAAAACAAAAAGAAGTTTTTGTTTTGTTTTGGAGTTCATGTATTCTTCTACAAACTTAACCTACCCTCGCATATTTAGTTTTATAGTAATATCACATTTTTATATATAATTTACGCACCCAACATCAGTTAGTTGACTTTAATTCACCACATTCTCACAAAGTTACTAAAAAAATCCTGCATCCACCAATATAACTCGTTTGTTCATATACTTTGTTATATTTTAAACATGAAAATGTGAAATTATAACTAAACTTGGTTTTTTCCTTATCTTCAAAAATAAATAAGTTATTTTATAATTTGATACACTCATTCTAACAATGCCTCTAGAGAGCAAGATTTGGTCATTTAATGTTTAGAAGCTTCATTCCTTTGTTATATTTTCTTTCTTAAGCCCATTTATGTTCTTTACCTTCGAAAAGAATAATATATAGTGATGCAACACGTTTCAACTAATTTAAGACACGTAGAACAAAATTTTTAATTAAAGTAATGTTTTATTAATAAAAAAATATGAAGTCTTAGTTTAACATATATCTACCTAATCGTATGTTTAAACTTAGTTGTCTACTTGTCTTGTTGAAAAGAATTTTTAGGGTCTAAAAATAGTTTTATTCAAAATAGAAAGGCTTGTATCCACTTGATCCAATGTGTAGTGGGCTACAAATTTGGGTGGACATGAGGCAAGAGCCCCCCCCCCCCTCCCCGGTGGGCGATAATAGAGGGCATGGATTTGTCGTTTGGGTGCAGTGGCGGACATACATTAAGTTGAGCCGTAGCCTCCGCTACGGCTCAACTTTTTACCGGTAGTGTAAACAAAATAAAATTGTGCTGATTTTCGTGTTTCGTTACCGCTGGAAAAAAATAACGTTACCGTTAAAATTTTAAGCCCAACCAATCTATGTTTTAAACTCAATCAAAAGCCAAAGCCAAACAAAAAAACCCATTAACCCAACCCAACAAAACCACCTTTCAAGAGGGAAAGGATTAAATCAAGAGGTTTCCCTTGCACGAGGCGGAGACACGCGATGGGGTTCTCATCATAGAACAATCACAAGTGTGTTAAAATTATTCCCGAGAGTTGTTGAGTTACTTCAATTTATTAAATTAGATGGAGATAGTGTGCAACAAAAATACAATGTGAAAGGTATTCTATCATATTTGAAGACTCTTGAAGTTGTGTTTTATATACACTTGTTGGACGAAATTTTAGGCATCACAAATGCTTTATCAAAACATCTTCAAAAAAAGAGTCAAGATTTGTTAGAATCGTCTAAGTTGATAAGCGGGACAAATCGAGCATTGAATAATCTAAGACAAACCAAAATTGACAAGATGTTGGCAAAAGTTACATCTTTTTGTGAAAAAAAAAAACAAGATTAAGATGTTAAATATGGAGGAAAGTTAATCAGGCGTCATGTGGTGAACTCTCGGGTGGGCAAAAGTGAAATTGCATTAATTTTGACGTTATTTTACTAATCTCGTGAAAATAACGTTAAAAGTGGCGAAAGGTTAATCATGCATCATGTGGTGGTGTTGATAGCCGAAAGACAAGGGTACATGCACCAATAAGCCGGTGTCCCGATGATTGAGTGTTATGTGCCTTATGTCCAAGGCTTGATGCAAAACTACTATCGAGTCGGGGTCTCACCGGAAGCAGCCTCTCTATCCCTATGGGGTAGAGGTAAGGCTGTCTACATCTTACCCTCCTCAGACTCTACCATAGTTTTGCTATTGGTGGGATATACTGAATACGTTGTTGATGATGATGATGATGATGATGAAAGTTATGGTAATCAAAGAAACCGGAAGTATGTCATTACTAATCGACATCATTTTGAGGTTGAAGTTTTTAACACGGTCTTGGATATGCAAATTCAAGAACTTGGAAATAGATTTAGTGAGGTCTCAACTAGTTTGTTAGAAAATATGTCGGGTTTAAATCCTTGTGATTCGTTTTCCAAGTTTGACATATCTAAAATAGTGGCTTTTTCAGAGATGTATCCGAATGATCTTACTAACGAAGAAAGAGGGTGTATTCCGGGTGATCTTACGACATTTTATTACACTTTAAAGGAAGATGCTAAATTTGCAAAACTGGGTGGAAAATTGGTGATCTTGCTCGTGTAATGGTGGAAACCGGAAAACACACAACTTTTCCTTTGGTTTATCGAATATTGAAGCTAGCATTGGTTTTACCGGTTGCAACTGCAACCTTTGAAAGATGTTCTCTAAAATGAAGCTTATCAAGACGGATTTGCGCAATCGAATGGGTAATGAGTATTTGAACAATGCTTTAGTTTTGTGCGGTTTAAAGAGAAATGTTTGATAAAGTAAATGAAGAAGATGTAATGACTCGGTTTCAAGCTATCAAAAACCGAAGAGGATATATTTACAGCCCAACCTAGATCCCCCGCTGTTGGTTCATTAACCCGGTTAGTTTAAATTTATTTGTTGTCGTGTTGTTTATATTTGTTTCGTTAACATTGTATTAAATATGGGGGAAAAAATTTTGAGCGTTACGGCTCGGTTTCGAGTTTAGATCCGCCACTGCCTAGGTGTGTTTGTTCGTTTAATATTATTATATTAGTATGTGTGTGTAATTATATATATGTGTGTGTGTGTGTGTGTGTGTGTGTGTGCGTGGGAAATGAATCATGCGAGAACTGATATTACAACGAGAAGTGCGAGAAGTCGATCTCAGCCCTTGATTACACTACACACATCAATGGTTTAAATACAAAATGGTATTTTGTAATTATTTATATTATCTGATCTCTTGTTTTATGATAAAATAACTTAATTAAACTCGAAGGCTAAACCGATTTTTTTTTTTGAATGGGGATGCTAGATAAACATTTTGTTTTTTTTTTACTTTTTTTTTTCCATTTTTTTGTTTTTATAAATTTTTAATTATTATTTTGATTTTTAAAGGTGTTTTTCCCTTACAAAAATGATGTGATCGATGTAGGTGACTAAGTGTGTACCATAAGGATGTGAGGAAATGATCAAGGGCCGGGAAGAGAGTTCCCCCGTTCCCCATTTTTTCGGAATTCCCCAATAAACTCACCCCTATATATATATATATAGAAAGAGAGAGAGAGAGAGAGAGAGAGAGAGAGAAAAGAGTTCAAATAAGAATAAGGAGTTTCCTAAGAATGATAAGAACCAACATATATTTGACATTTGGCATTACAAATTGTGGTGAAAGAACAATTTTAAGAAACTATGTCGGTTTTTGGTAATTTTAAATCTTAACCATTGATTAACATGATCCAATGACTATGATTTATTCCTAGTCTTTCTAGAAAACTACTTCTTTTTAGTATAAACCTCTCCTATATATATATATATATATATATATGCTATTTTGTTTTGTATTGTTTAAACTATTTTTTTATGTGTTTACGGTTGTTATATTATGTTATGTTATGACGTGTCATGTCAGGATGCTATGTTATTTTCCTATGTAGTGGAATGTTATCCTAAGCAACACCAATATATTTGAGTAGCAAATGTTAAGATTCTCTTTTTGTATTTGGAAACTGATATACCACATCAACAATGGTCCAAATGATATGGTACAAGATGATTAAGTACTCCACCCCTTCACAATTCACAGATTAGAAAGTAATGGTTTTGCATATTTTACTTAAATAGTGTGGCCAATATTATTTTGATTGCACTGAAAAGTTTGATTCTCCACTTATATACATATGAATGCCATTTAATTCTTTTATTACAATATTAAACATCATGTTTCGATTTGTTTCATATGACTAAAGACTATACATCAAAAGTGTGTTTAAAACTAGTATCTTTTAAGTCCAGGAATGATATATGCACTAATAATACTATCCCATGATTATAATCTGTAATAAACTATACTGGTCTTTCAGTACGATCTGGTATCTACCGACGGGATCTCAAACACATCAGAAGACGATGTTGTGTCAGTTCGAATCGTGTTGGAATGAGTTTGACCCCCGCTTTGACTTCGTTGACCTTTCATATCATGCCGAAAGTCTCTCATGGCTTTGAACCTCAAATCTTCAGAGTAACCGCCTACTTCCGGAACTATTTCCGGCACACAAGTTTTTCCAGTGAGCATATTTACAACCTCTGACATCGTTGGCCTCATTGACGAAGAACCGTTCGTGCACAGAAGTGCTACTTTCACAACAGTTTCCGCTTCTTGTTTGTTCATTGTCGACTCCAATCTCTCGTCGAAAAGCTCTGCGTATTGCTTACTTGTTTCTAGTCGACAAGCCTGCGTAATCAGTCATATTCATTCATATTCAGTAAACTTATAACATGTCGTATAAAACCTTATTTTATTTTTATATAGGTCGCATAAACCTTTTCTACATATCATATTGCCCGCGTATGATATGTGGAAAAGGTTACACAATGGCCTACATGATTGACGATGAAAACTCGAATCGTACCCAATCTAGAAGACAAATGCAGTCCTTAGTTGGAATGTAATTGTTGTTGTTTTTGCCGCTAACAACTTCCAACAGCACCACTCCAAAGCTGTAAACATCTGCCTTATCACTCAAGTAACCCCAGAGAGCATACTCTGGTGCCATGTATCCACTGCAAGTTCATAAATGAAGTTAGATTTAAAAGAATGTAGGGATTGAGTGATTAATAATTTACATTGTTCCGGCAACTCGTGTGCTAACGTGAGTCTTCTCGTCTTCGTTTAGCCTTGCCAATCCAAAATCTGAAATTTTAGGATTCAGATCTTTGTCAAGTAGCACATTTGTGGCTTTGATATCCCGGTGCACGATTTTGATCCTTGATTCTTCGTGAAGAAATGCTAAACCTTGAGCAATCCCGATGCATATGTTGAATCTCGTTGGCCAGTCGAGCATTAATCGACTTTTACCGGAATCTGTATAATATAACAGGGTCAAAAAATTTAACTTTGAAAGTCAAACAAAGTAAATTTGAATTTTAAATCCATTTAACAAGGTTTACAATTATGAGTTTAAAAATTATGTTCATTGACCTGAAAAGTCAAACTGCAAGAAAACCAAAACACACTCACCAAACAAAGCATTTGCAAGGCTATTATTTTCCAAGTACTCATAAACAAGCAACAGCTGATCTCCTTCAATACAACATCCGTGGAGTTTAACAAGATTCGGATGTTGTAAGCACGAAATCACACCAATCTCGTTCAAGAACTCACGGTTTCCTTGCTTTGAATGTGTTGAAAGCTGCTTCACTGCAACCGCTGTGCCATCAGTCAACGTACCCTGCAAACCAACACGCAAACACAAATGTTACAAACACGAAACCGAGATCAAACAGATGATTTTTTTGTACTAGATTATAATTTATTACCTTGTAAACAGGCCCAAACCCTCCTTCCCCTACTTTGTTTGAATCATTGAAGTTGTTTGTAGCAGTCTTTAGTTGTTTCAAAGAAAATGAAAGTGTTTTAAGCTCCAACCCTTCAAAATCTGTTCAAAATAAAGTCAACAAAAGTCAAAAGAGTTCACAAATGGATCAAGAAAGTCAAAGAAACAGATAAAGACTTCACCTTTATCGGTCTTTTTCCGCCCCTTTAAACATTTCCACCAGAAAACACCCAAAATCAACAAAACAAGAAACGGGACACCAAGCCCGACACCTATATAAATGCCTTTACTCGTCTTCTTTCCACCAACCGAACAAGTCTTGAAATACGGGTCAACATCAATAGCCGATACAAGAGGCCCATAAACTCCTCTTTTAGGAAAACGGGTCGTTCCTTTACCCGCCCAATAAAACCCGATCTCCAAGATATTATTCGTCACACTCGCATTAAACCGAACAACCACAGGCCTAGTGAACCCACCAGCCTCATCTTCAAGATTAAAATCTTTTCTAACTATTCGCCCCTAATTCACATACAACTCATTTAGCCCATTTTATAACCAGTATCTTGAATATGACATCATAAAATTATTACCTGAATATAAATATCAAATATTCGTCTGCCGAGACTTCTATACGTGCTGTCGTTAGTAAACTGTAACTCTGCAAAGTGCAGATTAACCGCATAATCTTCGTTTTCTAAACAATAACTGAAGTAAGTGAGTGTAAGTGGTGAGAGACGAGCGGTCGTATAAAGTGGAGGTAAGCTCGTGTCCCCTTGTAAAGATTCTATGTATCGCGTGTTTTGGTAAATGTTGTCATCCATGAAGTCACCTGTGCTACTAAATCCCCAGTTCCTGGAGGCTTCGTACAGCCTGGCGGCACCACCATCGACATTAGCGTCTCCTTCGTAAAGAACAGACCGCCCGTTACTTTCTCTAACCGTCAAATCACTCCCGCCACAGTTAACATGTAAAGAACATTCATCTGTCATGAAATCAACCCATTATCTTTTTAGCTAATTTCATATTTCATTTATGTGACATGCTTAGAGATGGAAAATACTCACATCTAGGACATTGGACATTTTCCACACACGGAACCATGTCCTGTCTGTTGAGAATATTATCATAAGAACAAACATCAAATGTGGATAAACAAAAATGTATTAATGCTAGTAAAAGCCATGGAAACTATCTTACATCGGGTTTATTGTCGAAGAGCTTCTGAACAAGTTAACATAAAAGTTCCTAGTATAGAGACCAACGAAAAAAAACAAGTTGTTACACAACAACAATAGCATATTGAATTTAATTCGAAACATGTTGTTTTTTTTAGATGTTTTAATAAATAAAAAGGCTTACCTGTTCGGTCGGCATGTGGCTTGATTAGGTCCTTGCCATGTAAAATTGTTATAGGAAAGGTCACTGCACAAAGACACTCGAATAAAAATATCAGTTTCTAAACACCTAAGCATGCTTCATGAAATTTAAAAAAGGTTTATTAACAAAAAAAAAACTTACATACTAGCTCCATTGACCAAAAGTGTTTCCGGTATGTCGCCACTTAGCATGTTACTAGTTAAAAACCTATTCAAAAATCAAAACAACATCAAGATGCTTCTTCGGTAACACATAATAGTTTAAGCGCAATAAAACTAAAAATTACCAAACTTACACTAATCGCAAACTCCTCCCGAGGATGTTATCAGTTATTCTTCCTACTAACCTATTAAAACTTACATCCCTGTTAAGATCACATTAAAAATTATGTCACAAAACATAAAAATTTAGTAAAATAAAATAAAATAAAATAAAAAAGTCTATGTAGTGTATACTTACAACATTTCAAGCTGTCTCACTTGCCATATATACTCCGGTATTTCTCCTGAAATATTGCAGTTTCTCAAGACCCTGAATTTATGAATGAAATATCAGAGTTCATACGAGTTAAAGACGAAAGTCAATGCTTGAATTGTGTGCATACAATCTTATTAATCCTGTAGTGCTGTTGAGCTGAGGAAATCGTTGTGTCGGCCCACTTATGTCACTAATTCTCCTGCAAAACACGCATTCATGAAGAACACAAACTTAACTTATGGACATATTAATCTAAAAACAAAAGGTTAACTTTACTTACAGATCAGATAGGTTTTCTAGAAGAGATATGTTTGAAGGAATAGGCCCCGTGAGTCCACTCGCCACAATTTCTCTTGAAAAACATCAAAACATTAAATTTATGACATTCTTGAATGTGAAATGCAATTCTTTAAAAATTGAAATTCTACATTTTAAAGAGTTTATGGAGCATCTTACAATCTAGTAAGTAGTTTCCAGTTTTGTATAAAATCAGGTATCGGCCCAGTGAAGTTGTTGTCATTTATCCTACTGCATAATACACAAAAAGCATTCAGTTTTTTAGATGATTTTTTTAGGAATAGAAAAACTTTGGTTAAGAGAGTGAAGTAAATATTTTTACAAATTTTTTAGATTTCCTAGTTGACCAAGGGTTGTTGGCAGCCTACCGGTCAACCGGTTTGAAGACAAGATCCTGCAATATAATATAACAGATTAATAACTCCAAATATCAATAATTTTAATTGAAACTTAATCAAACTTACAAAGAGTTCAAGTTGATTAATCTCCCTAATTCAGATGGAACAGTTCCTGAAAGCCTGTTTGCTTCAAGGTCTCTGATCAATAATTTTAACAAGTATATTATAAACATAAAAAAAAATAAGTCAAAGTTGACCAGTATATAAATAAAAAGCTACAGTTTTGTGAGGGTAGTGATATTGCTTAGTTCCGGTGGGATTTCGCCTGTTATACGGTTGCCAAGAAGAGAGCTGCACAAGGAAGAATAAAGTTCACAACTTTAAGCTCTCACACAAAAGAAAATTATGTAACTAGTTAAGGGTAAAAATGAGATTTCACATGTCTTGTAGCCGTGTTAAGCCCCATTCAGGCGGGATTATGCCACTTAAGTAATTGTAAGCAAGATCTCTGCAAATAGAATAAGATATACTTAAGTTTCATTAAGTCTTGACAGTATCAAAACGGTTTGATAAATAAGTTATTTATGTGTTTAACAGACGACTTACAACGACCGGAGGTAAGGAAGCTTTGCTAATTCGGGTGACAGTACTCCATCAAGACTATAAAACTTATGCGTGCTGCATTGACAAACAAATTATATAAATTCCAAAAACTTGTTATCGAAGACGTTTACTTTTAAAGTCAAAGATGTAAAGAAAACCTAATGATATTGTTAAATGTTAATACTCAATGAATAGAATTAAAAAGACAGAACTTTATACATCTTTACGACATGACAATCGGTATTGTTGCCAATGTTGCAATCGCATCCGATGCTGGCATTAGCTTCCTGGGATAGCTTTGGCACTTCGGTAATGGTGTCAAGATTGCAACTATCTCCATTAAATCTCCAACTTGTTGCATTCATTGCAGCAAGAATGTTTTCAACAGCTTCCACTAAATTTAATTAACAAAAGAAAAAAAAAATCATATCTTTTTGAACCAAACTAATGATATTATTTGAACTTAGAAGTCAAACCACTCAAGTGGGATTAAATCATTGGGAATCAATTACTCAATTATTAAAACTAAACAAAAGATCAATACACTTTCAAGTTGCAATCATTAAAAGAGAGATGGTTTTTGACTTTTACAGACAACCCATGAGTTCTTAAAAGTTTATTATAAAAATTCATAAACATGCTAAACTTATATACAGAAATTAAATTACATAACTTTTTGCATTAAAATCATAACACAAAAAAAAACAAAAAAACATAGCTTTATCTCCAATCCAAGCTGCAAACAATAATATAATTTTTCTGGCAATCCAAATCAAGATTCTTTAGTAAACAATAATATAATTTTAAAGAAAAACTAAATCAAGAATCAACAAACCAATTTTCTTGAAACAAAAAAAAAAAGATTTTTTTAACAAAATATCAAACAATATGTATGTTACCTTCTTGTTGTGGCACAACTGATTCAGCATGTGTTAGCAAGATTACAAAACAAAGAGTTTGAAGCAGTATGCATTCAGGTTTTCTTGCAGCCATTGTTACAGAGGACAAGAGTTGGTGGTGAAGAAGAAAAGTTTGGTTTTGGATTAATTTATTAACAGCAAATTGCTATTCTTCAAGCTTGAATAGAATGATAAGTGAGATGTGTGTATAGTAGACTTTGTTGGTCTAAAACAAGGAGTCATACATGACAACTTGTTTCCTGTATTTTGTTTTTGGTAGAACCGTACATGAAAAAGATTTATGGGACTGTTTCTTGACTTTAAATGGGAATAATACCGATTGTCAACATTGGGAGCAATGTTTTCATAACCGGATTTTGAATTAGTACTAGATAACTTGAGAGCAATGTTTTCATAACCGGATCAGACAGTGAACCGGACGGGTTATTGCCGAACAACTTTTGTCTCGGAAATAACGGTTAAGAATGAAAAATGTTACATTAAAAAAAAAAGTTTATAGTAAACCGGTTCTCCGGTCGGACCGGCCCGTCTAAAAAACACTACATGGGAGAAGTGTTGGGATTTTAATTTGTATGGGTTATATATTAGTCGGGTGGAATTTTTTTATTTTTTTTGTTGTGTGTTTTTGTAAACACCATCGCATGGTTGCATGTAGGGGTCTTCCGAATAACTGAAAAAAACAAATCCTATCCGTAATTGAAAAAACTGAATCCGAATTCAGAATTCGATTTCAGTTATCTTTTTTTCTTTTAAGCGATTAGTTTGTTTTATTCGGTTAACCGAATTAATCGAATAAAATACGAACTATATTAATTATTTTGGATTTGGCTAAGTATTTTTGAAGTCCATGTCTAACATGTGTAGCCTAAATTTAATATATTGCTTCCATAAATATAATTATGTAGCATTATACATTATCACTTTGTGCTAGTTTCATAAGCAGAAACATTGTATCATTAGGTTGCTTTTACGAGTGTCGGTATCATAACAAACCAAACCGATACCAATCGAATTCCAGTTGATCGAATCATACAGAAAAATCCCACTAGTTATATATTATATAAGTATAGATGTGGATGTCTTTTTAGAAAAGTATATATTATTTGTCAAATACCTAATTCTTATATGAAAGAAAAAATAAAATTATCTTTTGTTTTGTAGTTCATGTATTCTTCTACAAAGTTAACCTATCCCTGCATTATTATTTTGTATTTTTTTTTTATTCTAACATTGAATTGAACGTTCATGAATTGAATCTCATCGTGTTCAAACCAGGTTTATGTAAGAAAACATTAATTGCACATCATACGCAACTCAAATATATAGATTTACATGAAACACGAAGTATTCACACACCATAAAATATATTGTGTTATATAGTGTAGAATTGTGGATACTCGTTTTTATATGTTATTTATGCATCCAACAGTTAGTTGACGTTAATTCGTCACATTTTAAAAAAGTTACATGACCAGTTAAAGAAATCCTAAATCCACCAATATAAATCGTTTTTTCATATGCTTTTATTATATTTTAAACATGAAATCATAACCAAACTTCGTTTTTTGCTTATCTTCAAACATAAATAAGTGATTTTATTTGATACACTCATTCTAACAAGGCCTCTATAGAGCAAGATTTGGTCATTTAACATTTAACGTTTCAAGGAGCTTCATTCCTTTATTATATTTTCTTTGGGTCTCTTTTTAACTGACATATAGTGATCCATATAGTGATACAAAACAAAAGTTTAATTAATTAAAAGTCATATTTTTATTAATAAGAAAAATATGTGAGGTCTTATTTTAACATATATCTAATCGTATATTCAAACTTAGTTGTCTTATTAAGATACTTTTTATTCAACATTGAAAGGTCGTATGGTGGACATATTTGACCATGACATAATACATGTTAAACTAGTCTACTTGATCTTTCTATATATATCCACAACAGCCAATAAGAATAGGCATGGGCCAGTGGGCCACCATGGACCATGGTCATCAGTGGTCTACATTTTGGGTCCCAAATCTAGAATGCCATGCAAGTCATACGTATACTTGATTGAATCTCTTTCTCTTTTTTTATCGTTGATTTTTATTGATGGTATAAACTATAAAATACCCCTTATTACATAAAACACAGGAAAAATGACAAAGTCAAGAACGGATCGTGTAAGAGCCGGTCACGGTTATGGTGGTTTTTCCGGGTTTTGGTAGGGTAGGGCCCAGGTAAAGGTGGAACCAGTTCCGGTGAGTCTGGTTCGGTTCCTGGTACGGTTTCTTTGAGAAACCAAAACCTGTTTTACACCCGTAGATTGGGTATATCGGGTCGGGTCCGGAACCGGGTTTTATCACAGTATCATGTGATTGCAAGTTTCTAACATCCCAGTTTGTTCCTCTTTTTCTCACATAATATTACTTTGCATCCAGTGGGCTGTGAGGCTCTCGCTCGCAGGCCCATGTTAAATTAACAAAGCCCCTTTAAATTTAACTAGCAGAACTTAAAATCCATATTCTTGCTCTCCAATTTCTTGGTTGGTTGTTATTGATTATTTAGTTGGCACCAAATCACCTTTGTTCTATGGTTTGCTACTATTCGTTATTGGTTTCATTTAGTTGGTTCGATTCTTGTTTTAGTTTCTATTGGTTGATTTTTTTACAACTAAATTTCATATTTATCTTGCACTTGTTTAATTCATTTCTTATAATTCGGTATGCATTGGTCGTGGAATATTTGATTCAATTTTACGAGGACACGCTTTTTAGCACTCGCTTAAAGTAAATAAAAACATTTTAAAGAAATCTTTACCCAAGTGATATCAACACTCCCATCTTATCCATGTATCATTTTTATTATATGAATTGCATTTTATTTTTAATTAAAAAGATCCAATTATAATAGAAAGGTATGTAAGCGGGCAACAAACTTTGACGTCACCCCCTTTAGAATGTCAAAATTAATCCTGCTGAAAACAAAGTTATCGTTCTTCGGCGTCATTGAATTACTGTGCAAGTATAATAACCCAAACTTTTGTATTAGATAACAAATGAATAAATATATATATATATATATGTATAATATATTTGATAATAATAATAATAATGATAGTAATTTAAAAGTTGAAACCTGATGAGTTCAAACTCAATTTTGAGCACATGTTTTATCATCTTCTAGAAAACCTTGTTTTCAAATTCAAACGAACGGCCAGATAATTCGGGTGATCTCCGAAGCCTCGTTACCAACAACCTCCGTTATATATTGTTAGCAAACTCCATCGCACCATTCTATCAACTACTCTCACATCACGCCTATCTCCACCTCCCTCACAGAGACTTCACTTTGTTGCTATTACGAGTGGTCGCGACGACTCCATTGCTGACAAACCGTCGCGAACCGATCACTTAGCAATCTAGTTTCTTCCTGTTCGCGACACTAGGTAAATAAGCAAACCATATTCTAAGTCAATTGGTTTATACATATTAGTTTTAATATAAATGCTTGTTATACTCAGTTCAAATTCCGACTTCGTACGCCACCACCGCCGCGCATCGCGTACCGTATCGTGTTTCAACTTCCGATTCCTTTCCGATTTAAATAAGGTATACAAGAATCGCCGTACCCTTTACTCCTTAAATTCTTATTCTATAGAATGTTGATCCAAACGATTATTAATATGTTCTAACTACATGAACAGCCTAGTTACTGGTGCGAATTCCCACCGTTCGAGTTGTCGTGTTTGACTTGTTCAGTTTAGACAGACCGATTAAGTCACCGTCACGCTTCCTTGCTTTACCGTTACCTACCTTGTTCAACAATTGAGGTAACAAATTTATCCTCACTGTCGATTCCGGCGACTAAAAAGGTGTAAACGTAAAACGGAATTTTAAAGAATAAGAATATTATATTAATAATAGAGTTAATGTGTATTCATATTATTTTTCCCTTTGTACTGTTGTGTACATGTTTGTTTTCTTATTCAAAACATGCCCACCTTAAATAGATCTAGTCTTGTTCTCTTTATTCTTGTTATTGTTAGTTTTGGTTCTCACAAGCTTGAATATATGGTTAAGAAGATGTTGTCTTCATTTGTCAAATATAATCAGTTTTGAAAATTATAGGTATTTGACTTTTTATACTTATTATATATTATAATTCAAGAGGTGTACGAATGATTGTTAACCCATTTAACAACTGAGAAGGGTCAAAAATATGTTTTGGAAAAATAATGAGAATAAGGGCAAAAATAATAACGGTAAACCGCCTCGGTCGTCGGAAGTCGTAGCTACCATCGAATAAAACAAGTAACTTGAGTTTCTAAATTTTAAATTCAAACTATGAATATATGTAGGTGTTAGTTTGACTTAACCCGACTAGACTTTACTTGTTAGCTCATCGACTATTAAGGTACGGATTCTGTTTTTCTTCACTCATAGTATTGGTTCTAGTCCATTTTATATTCGATGTCCGTCACTTCGTAGTGCGGATTTTTGTTATCTAGTTCGGTTTATTCGTATGATATGGTTATATTAATTTTATAGCATGCAATAGGTTATATATATTTTGAATTCATTATTGCATGTTCCTGTTTAAATATCTTTTAGTTATACGACTTTAGTTCAGTACTCTGTTACCCGAGCATTTCTGACTTGTCGTTGGGGCGTCAACGACATGACACTTATCGTGACAGTGCGTAATCAAAGTTCACGACGTCTCTAACCGTACTTATGTAGTACCTTGGCCACTTAGAGGCGATTAGATCGATCTTAGCTCCGACTCCTGACTCCTGACTCTTGACTTCTGTTTGAGATGGAACAATGTGTGCACGCCACCCCCACCGTCTCCTTGGTGCATGGACTAGCTAGCTGTGTACCCCTCTGTTTAGGCTATGGGTGCTTCCGCATTACACGACCTATTTATTTTAACATCATCGTCGTGTATTTTAGTAATTATATTTTGCTTCGCTATATTTCTGGTCCGTTTTGATATGTGTATATGCATTTGGTTAAATTTGAGTATATTCAGATTACATCCCGATCATGTATCGGATTATGTTTCGCATCTAATTATAGTTCGGTCTAAAACGTGGTTTTATATCCGCAATAGTTTCATTTTCAGTTCAGTCTGTGTTTTGTCTTATGTATGCCTTTACCTGTACTATTGTTCTCTCCGTTACTGTGCAATTTTTGGCTCAGCCGTATTTTTTTTTGTTTGTGTCTATCTGTTTGTTAGCAGGTAATTCGGGAAATCGGGGAAATCAGTGATGAGAGTAAAATGAAGCTCGAAAATAAGGACTTGATTTAATTTTCTTTTATTTAAGCATTTTATGAATTTGACTTAGAATTTCTTTCAGTTTGTTTTTAACTTTTTTGGTTGTCATGGGATTCTTTTCATTTCGTTTAAATGGATTTTTGTTTGGTCTATGATATATGTAATAGTGACACGTCAGCCTGTTCCGGGTTGGGGTGTTACAGCAAGACTCGTTGAACTTTTTTTAAAAACGTAGCAGCATCGGGGGCAAGGGACCCAAATGTATTAAAAGCAAAAGAAATAAAGGCGTGTTGATTTTCAGCACGCGTCTTCTTGTTTTGACGCGTTACCCTAATTGAATGTTATTAGTTGGAACTCATGTATATGTTGTTGTGTGCTTATTATTTCAGGTTGAAAAATGTGTTGAATATCAGCAAAAAACATATCTAAAAGAGGTCAAGATAAAAATACTGCGCCGTTACCGTGACAATCCGGTTAGGCACCGATAGAAATATTATGTAACACCCATGTTTCTATCATAAAGATACAGTACACTTTTATTACAAACTATAACATAATTGTTTTGTAAGTTTATGTCTTTCAATATTATGTTTTCGTTTGAATATGACTTGTAATTATATATCATGTTGTTGTCTTATAAACGTTTAAAAAAATATGTTTAAATATATGTATGTTTAATCTACGATTTTAATAATTTCCGTCCATATAGTACACGAGTCAATAACCTAGTTATAAACATACCAATACATTATCGAAAGTTTTGTGAGGAATTTTCCTAGTTACTACAAAATAACAATTGTTTATATAAAATTTTTATCAAAACTCTCACAAACTATTAATTTGTATTATTATTTATGCAATGCTTAAATAATTTTATCTACTTTTTATTACTCCGTATTATTCGTCAACACACGGTCCCTGACCTACTAATAATGAGTTTTTTACTCGCGCATGGTAATAATTACATAGGGGTGGTAAATGTGACCCGTTAGGTTGAATGAGTTGTATTAAAATGTATATAACGGGTCTGAATGAGTCAAACTAAAAAAATAATTGAAACGGGTCAAAACCGGTTGACATTTCTATAAGGTTTTTTATTTTATGGAATGAGAAATCGAAGGAAACTTTTTAGTATTTTTACTTTTTTAGTTTTTTTTTTATATTTCGATTATGATTTTTTAATTATTTTTTTTATTTTTTAATGAGGAGTTTTTGAAATGGGTCAAAATTGGTTAAGATTTCAAAAACTCCTAATTAAAAAATTCAAAATAAATAAATAAAAAACTATAACTTGAAATATCTATAACTTGAAATATAAATCAAAAACTAAAAAGGTAAAAATACTAAAAAGTTTTTTCCGTTTTTCTCGTTTAAAAAAAAACTATTCAGATGTGGTACATTTTTGTTGTGATACGACATTTGAAATGGCAAGTATCTTTTGGACATTCTCTATTTCAAATGACAAGCGTAAATAGTGCATGTCTGATATGACATTTGATTTGACAACACCTAAATTATTATTTTTCTGTTTATATTTATCGTATTATATGTTTTTATTTTTATTTTATTTTTAAAAAAGGCTAATAACTAGCATTGTTTATAAAATAATATAATTAACTATTAAAAATTAATTAGTATTATTAAAAAGACTAATATGTTTTTACTTTTATTTATTTTACTTTTATTAATAATTAGTTATATATTATTATGAATACTAATAATTAGTATTACTTTTTTTTTTGGAACGACCAACTAAGTAACGTTGGGTACTCCGTACACGGCCCTCATTGGCTAAAGGTAGCCAGAGCCGGCCACGAGTCCGGACGGACGGAGCCCTTAGCGGTCCACCTATTGAGGGATCCCCGGGTAAAACCAGACCCCCACGCCCGTCAAATGACACGACAGCGAGGAGCCGCTAAAAACGGGTGAGATCAAGACTCGAACCCTGGCAAGCCAAGGTCATCCCTCATATCTCTCATATAAATTGGTGATAGTGAAGTATGAACCCCCTACTTCTCACTTGTAAAGTGAGTACTTTACCATTAAGCCACAACCAATTTATAATAAATAGTATTACTAATTAACATTAATTAGTATACTAATATTACTTTTGAATTAATAAATATAATATTAACCGAGTTCAGTAATATCTTTTTTAGTAGGTTTTTTTATCATTAATAGATATGACTGAACCCAGTTAATATTAAATTTATTAATTAAAGTAATATTAATATACTAATTAATATTAATTAAGAATACTAACAAATTTTTAACCCCTGCGTTACAGCGCAGGGAGCGTCTACCTACGGGTAGTCATTAGTTAAAAGCATTTTCAACAACAACAAACAATGGAGTCTTACTTGTGTGGTTGATAATCATATTATATATTGTGTAACTATTATTGAAAGTTGGTTGAATTGGGAAATTAGTGAGAGAAAGAAATAAAAGTAAAAACATATTAGTTCTTTTAATAACACTAGTTAATTTTTAATAGTTAATTGTATTAGTTTATAAACAATGCTAATTATTAGTCTTTTAAAAAATAAAATAAAAGTAAAAACATATAATATACATTAAACATAAAAATAAAAATGAAAAATTATGAGTTGTCAAATCTAATGTGAAATATGGCATGTACTCCAAAAATGTATTGCATCAACCATTTGAATCAGAAGACACTTGCCATTTCAAATGACATATCATACCAAAAATGTACTTCATCAGCCATTTCAAATGGCGGACCATCAGGTACCTGTCCAACTTACTCGACAAAAATCGACAACCCCTATATTTAATCAAAGACCCGCCATTTCAAATGATGGATCACCTAAAAACCATTATCACTCTTTCTCTCTCCTAGAAACCATTTCCACTACATCAAATTCCAAAATAATAAGTTCATAAATTGTTTTGATACTAAGAATAAAGCATTATTGCAAGCCCTTGATCGACTGGAGTGATAGCTACCTCCGGTGAAAAAGAACAATAGAAAAGCAAATAATTAAGAGGAGAAAGGTCAACGAAGTGATTAAACAGAAGGTCTAAAAATTAATAATAATGCCTTCGATTCCGGCCACCAGTCAACACAAAATGAAACACGGTCGCATAAGTCATGCAATGGCTTGCCTTCGCCGACAACAACACTCGCGCGCCACTGAAACCATAACCAACGAACCACCGATCTCGGTCGCCTCCACAAATCTGCGGCAGTTGGTTTGTTGAAGGTGAGTTAGCCAAGTGAAGTCAGACACGTAATCGGAGGCGACATATGAGTGTGGAAAAATGAGCGGTATTGCATGGTGAATTTTGTGGTTGAAATTCAATACGCTGAATAGTATATTTATTGAAAGATTGAAACTTGATAATTTGATGAATAGTTGATTCAATGAGAGTCGAAAGTGTTCGAGTCGTGGACGAAGAGTTACATGAAGCAATACAAAACCGAGGCCGAGAAGGTGAGAAGATTTGATGCGTAATATGCGACGAGTGGAGAGGCATAACTCGTCCGGGATTTATAGGCATCATCAGTTAAGTCTAGATTTGTATGCGGACTTGATTCCGGAGGAATTCAAATCTTATACCAGCTCTCCGTGTGAGGACGAAGAGGAGAATCATGCGGACGAAGAAGACATTGTTGGCTCTGTCAGCAAAGAAGAGTAAAGTTTAGTATAAAGGCGTGATTTACAAGTCAGTCACTGTCTATGAAGTTGTCATCCGTTAAATTGGTTTTATGCACACGCTGGCCATATACCATGTTAGTAAAGTTTTTATTATTTTCTCTTTGTTTATTGGTTTATCAGCTTGGAACAAAAACAAAGACGTGTGGTGGTTCAAGATATCGAGTTTAAAGGTGTTTCCAAGTTGGAAGATTTGTA